>NC_133117.1:20977359-21168631 GCF_022965805.1 Primulina eburnea
ACAACAATTTTGTGCCAAGTTTAGCCCATAAAGTCTTTCCAAAGTAACTCAAGAATTTAACATCGCGACCAGAAACAAAGTTCTAGCATGCCATGCAACCTAACGACTTCTCTAAAGAACAAATCCGCAATGTTTGAAGCATCATCGTTTTATGACAAGCTATAAAATGTGCCATCTTAGAGAATCTATCCACAACAACAAAAATAGAATCCCTCCCCTTCTTAGTCCTAGGCAACCCCAAAATAAAGTCCATAGAAATGTCAATCCAAGTTCTTTTTTAAGAATAGCACAAAAAAGTGTTCCCAAAGTTCTATTGACAACTTCAGTTTGTCCATCCGTTTGAGCATGAGAAGTAGTAGGAAACAACAATTTTGTGCCATGTTTTGCCCATAAAGTCTTTCAAAAGTAACTCAAGAATTTAACATCGCGATCAGAAAGCAATAGTCCTAGTCATGCCATGCAACCTAACGACTTCTCTAAAGAACAAATCCGCAATGTTTGAAGCATCATCAGTTTTCTGACAAGCTATAAAATGTGTCATTTTAGAGAATCTATCCACAACAACAAAAATAGAATCCCTCCCCTTCTTAGTCCTAGGCAACCCCAAAATAAAGTCCATAGAAATGTCAATCCAAGTTCTTTTTAAGAATAGCACGCAAAAGTGTTCCCAAAGTTCTATTGACAACTACAGTTTGTCCATCCGTTTGAGCATGACAAGTAGTAGAAAACAACAATTTTGTGCCAAGTTTAGCCCATAAAGTCTTTCCAAAGTACTCAAGAATTTAACATCGCGACCAGAAACAAAAGTTCTAAGCATGCCATGCAACCTAACTGTAATGCCCGGTTACTCATACAAATGATTATAACGTGTTTATGTCGGTTATTATGTATTTATTTAGCTAATTAGATTTCACGTGATGATTGAAGTATCAATATTGTGATTGAACATGACTTCTATATTGTTATGGTGCATTGAGAATGAATAAATGTCAAAATAGTGATGGTAAGATGTGTACATAGAAATAGTGTTATGAAGTTGGTAGGAAATGAGGTGTAAATATGGTAGTTCGTACGGGTTTTAGCATAATGATTTGAATATTGATCCAAATTGGGTGAGGCCTTAACCGTTAGAAAGCTAAGATATAATGCTACAACTTTGACGTTTTGAGTTTTGTCCAAATCATTGTGGAAGACAAGCCAAAAGTGCCCCGAAGTGTGTCGTGTATACCGTCATTCCTTCACTGACACATGTTAGGAGAATGGGCATAACCTTTTACTCAGACCTCCAAATGACCTGAAACCAGTGGGAGATTCAAGCCAAGACATAGGGCTACAACTTTGTAGTTTACCATGTTTTCAGATTATGAGCGGAAGAACCATTTCCGGAGCAATCTTTGACGAAGTAGTGCGCAGAAGCAGAATAGGTGGCGCCCGAGCGGTAATAAATTACCGCCCGAGCGCCAATGGTTCTGCATTTTTGGTTTCGGACAGAACATTCCGTGCTCGGGCGGTAGAAAATGACCGCCCGAGCGCCGCCCAGTATAAAATAGGATAAGTATCGAATTTCTGAACCATTTCTTCAGCAATTTCCTCTCCTTAGCAGCAAGAACTCGAGAGAAACTCCAATAAATCTCTCTCCAAAGCTTCCTTCTTCATTCCTTTCAAAGTTTTGAGGTTAGAAGTTTATTCTCCATCACAAGAACATCATATAGGTGTAAGTTTTCTTCTCTTTTAGTTGTTCTACATGTAGAGGAGTGATTTTCACCTAATATATACATAGTGATGGGTTTATTGATGTATTTGACAGTATAGGAGCGAGATACATCGTCTCAAACAAGTATTCGTACGCTTGGACTGTAAGTTGGCATGTTCTTGAAGTAATACATGAGTAATATTATGAATTTCAAATGCATCTCATTGTCTATTGATATATGTACATTGTTAGTATGTTTATTGATGAAAACATAGCACCATATTCCATTGTTATGTATTAAATATGTAAGGAACTCATGAATATTGATGATGGGTGCTATGTCATGAACAAGAACATGAATATGAAAAGAAAAGGATTGATTTACATAATATAGAGCTTGTTGACATCATGGGTGGTTTTAAGTCCACCAAAGCTATTGGCCAATATATGTTCATGGGGCGTGGGGTTGCCAAAGGTTGCTCCCTGACGTCCAACACAGTAGTAGCCATATAATAAAGCAAGCACAGTAGTACAGGTCAACTAATGAGGCTCAAGTACAAAAATGAACATTGAATATATGCTACGGTATGACATGTTTTTAAGATTCATTGTTGATCACGACTTGATATGTATGTTCCTTCGATGCATATTGATACGTACAAGTGCCAACTTATTGAGTTTATAAACTCACGTAGCTCATGTATTACAGGATCAGGTAGTGAAGATGCGTAGGATGCCGGTTCGCCAATGGATTCTAGTGACGTGCCTCACCTCGACAAGAACCGGGCTTCTTATTGTATAGCTTCCGCATATGTATTATAATGAGTGTAATGTCAGGGTTTGAAACAAGTTTGACAAGGTGTATGTCTATGGCATAATGATACAGAATATGTTTATGTGCAAGGATATGATTATAAGTATATATTGTTTATGTTGCTTGAGGGTTAGTGTATTACATTTTGTTATTGTTGCTTGGTTTGGGCTTATACAAAATATAGGGACATCATGCCAAATTTTTTACAAACCGTAAAAGTGATGCCTCTTGTTTGATTTGCTTCATAATATAGTTATATCATTCAAATCCTACTTTGATTATGGTAATCATGCTAAGTATAGAGTAAGGGTGTGACACTAACGACTTCTCTAAAGAACAAATCCGCAATGTTTGAAGCATCATCGATTTTATGACAAGCTATAAAATGTGCAATCTTAGAGAATCTATCCACAACAACAAAAATAGAATCCCTCCCCTTCTTAGTCCTAGGCAACCCCAAAATAAAGTCCATAGAAATGTCAATCCAAGTTCTTTTTAAGAATAACACGCAAAAAAGTTCCCAAAGTTCTATTGACAACTTCAGTCTGTCCATCTGTTTGAGGACGACAAGTAGTAGAAAACAACAATTTTGTGCCAAGTTTAGCCAATAAAGTATTCCAAAAGTAACTCCAGAATTTAACCTCGCGACCAGAATCAATTGTCCTAGGCATGCCATGCAACCTAACGACTTCTCTAAAGAACAAATCCGCAATGTTTGAAGCATCATCGGTTTAATGACAGGCTATAAAATGTGTCATCTTAGAGAATCTATCCACAACAACAAAAATAGAATCACTCCCCTTCTTAGACCTAGGCAACCCCAAAATAAAGTCCATAGAAATGTTAATCCAAGTTCTTTTTAAGAATAGCACGCAAAAGTGTTCCCAAAGTTCTATTGACAACTTCAGTTTGTCCATCCGTTTGAGAATGACAAGTAGTAGAAAACAACAATTTTGAGTCAAATTTAGCCCATAAAGTATTCCAAAAGTAACTCAAGTATTTAACATCGCGACCAGAAACAATAGTCCTAGGCATGCCATGCAACCTAACGACTTCTCTAAAGACAAATCCGCAATGTTTGAAGCATCATCGGTTTTATGAGAGGCTATAAAATGTGTCATCTTAGAGAATCTATCCACAACAACAAAAATAGAATCCCTCCCCATCTTAGTCCTAGGCAATCCCAAAATAAAGTCCATAGAAATTTCAATCCAAGTTCTTTTTAAGAATAGCACGCAAAAGTGTTCCCAAAGTTCAATTGACAACTACAGTTTGTCTATCCATTTGAGCATGACAAGTAGTAGAAAACAACAATTTTGTGCCAAGTTTAGCCCATAAAGTCTTTCCAAAGTAACTCAAGAATTTAACATCGCGACCAGAAACAAAAGTTCTAAGCATGCCATGCAACCTAACGACTTCTCTAAAGAACAAATCTGCAATGTTTGAAGCATCATCGTGTAAGGCTCGAGAATTATCGGTATTATTGATGTGGGAATTGTAGAATTAAGAATGCATGAATTATGAAATTTTGAGCAGCAGGGCCGAAGCCCCACCGCACCCGCGGTACAAGAAGGACCGCACCCGCGGTGCCTTGATAGAGAATTGGTGAAATTGTGCGAACAGTCACCGCACCCGCGGTAATAACATGACCGCACCCGCGGTCATCGAATTTTGGAAAATCATGGGGCTGCCGAGAGCATAGCGCACCCGCGCTCTTATGCTGCCGCACCCGCGGTCGTGCGTGTCATGTGACAAACATGAACACTCGTCTCTTTGCATGCAACATATGATATGTGTCTTCATTTCAGTAACATATTCAGAACAAGAACCGAGAGCATCCTTGAAGAGAGAACTCATGCCTTTTGATCTTTGCACTTGAGATTTTGCTATTTCCGGTTATTCGATTTTAGATCCGACTTAGGTTGTGAACTCACCTCGTCAAGGGCTATCAAAGGATGTAAGTATTGTTTATTTCCAGCATGTTTCGATATGTATGTATTGAGGGAATTCAGATTTGAATTGGAATATGTGGTCTTGAGATATAGAGCATCGGATATTCGTTGTCAGATTGAGTTTCGGACACAGTATGCTATTGTTTCGATTTTTCAGCATGTATTGTGTTGAGCATATGCAGATTTCAGCATGTATATTGATGTTAGATGAGATTATGAGTTGATTGTGATTGAGTAAGCTATTACTGAGTTATCGGTATCGAAGAAGTACGCCGTTATGCCGTTCAACTGTATTGAAATCAAGTATTGTTTGTATATGAGTTGGTTGTGTTCTATATTGATAGAAGGTGCATCTATATTGCTATTTCATATTTGAAGTGACAGGTTTGACATTTGATTCGAGATCTCGACAGACTGTGCGACAAGAAAGGTATAATTCATGTGGTCACGGGATTGCATAACTCGATTCAGATTTGATACGAGTTTCCCTAAATCACATACTAGATTGTTATTACATTTGATTATGTAATGCCTTGTTTATTGATTTATATTCGAGTCCTGAGATAGGAGAGATTGGCAGACTTGCCAACACTAGACGTTTCGGTGTATCGACGCATAGGAGCAGATTTGCTATATGTGTAGACCCTCGATACAGAGTTGACCGAAGTCTAGGAATAAGACGTACCGTTGCCCCGAGTGGTTGGGTAGGTGACAGACCGTCTTATTCACACCGGGATCCCTAGATTAGAAATGAGTCGAGTCAAGATTGAAATGTTGAATACAGATTTGTATTCTTCTACATGTTTAGATTTTATTCATGTTACTTGATATAGTCTATGCTTTTGTAAATGATTATGACATTGCATGCATCCATGTTTTATACTGGGATATGTTCTCACCGGAGTTATCCGGCTGTTGTCGTGTCTGTATGTGTGCATGGCAACAGGTGGGGCAGGATCAGGGTCACGACGAGGAAGAGAGAGTTGATAGCGTGGAGATCTCGGGCGTGGAAGATTCCTAGTGTTTCCTACTGGACTTGTAGCACTTATGTTTGTAGTTGTTATTGAACACTAGTGTATGTTTGTACGCACAGACTTGTATGTACATTATGTTGTTTAATTTCTATTGAGACATGTGATGCTTTCGTTAATACATTTAAATTAATGTTAAAAGCAAAATTTTGACCCACATTTTCGAACAAAGATCCAATTAAATCCCAAAAGAATAGAGTTAGAGCCCGGGTCCCCACAACAGGTGGTATCAGAGCAGTAGGTTCTGTAGACTGAGATAGAATAGAATGAGCGGGGTAGATCGAGTCATCTTCCTTGCTTTTGAGATGCTAGCATGATTTATTGCTTTTTCTATTATATGTTGTGTTGTATTATCTGAATTGATTTACAGCATTTCAAGCCTGAATCAGAACCGATTCTTGATCAGAGTCTATGATCAGAGGAGGGCTGAGACAGATGATTTTGGGTTGTGTACTAATCAGTTTGATAATCAGATTTATGCCGCCTAGACGAGTGCCACAGCCAGAGCAGGGTAGCACGTCCGGTGCACAGATGGATGTTACCGCTACGCCGATGGAGACTTTATTGAAGAGATTTCAGTCTTTCCATCCGCCTACCCTGAAGGGCACAGAGAGTGCAGGGGAGTGCGAGAGCTGGCTTGATGATATCGAGATGTTGTTTGAGTCTTTGGCATATACTGATGAGCGACGTGTGAAGTTGATAGGGCATCAGATGCAAGAGGTTGCAAAGAGCTGGTGGTTGACGACGAAGAGAGCCTTGGAGCATCGAGGCATTGACATTACGTGGAAAGTCTTCAAGGATGAGTTCTATCAGCGCTTCTTCCCCGTCTCCTACCGAAAAGATAAAGGAGCTGAATTTGCGAATCTGAGGCAGGGACAGTGGAACATCGAGGAGTATGTGGCTAAATTTTCTGCATTGCTACGATTTGCACCGCATGTGGCCGGAAACGACGAGGCAGTGGCCGATCAGTTCATCAACGGGCTGAACCCCGATGTCTTGACCTTGGTGAACACGGGCCGGCCTAGTACTTTTTCAGAGGCATTGAACCGAGCGAAGGGAGCAGAGGCTGGCTTGATCAGGCAGCGAGGGGCTTCCTACGGTGTTCAGGGGCAGAGACCGCCACAGCCTACTACCGTACAGTTTCCACCACCTCCTCCTCGTTTTGACAGCGGAGCTAGTGGTAGTGGCAAGAAGGAGTTTCTGAAGGCTAAAGGCAAACAGTTTAAGAAATCTGGGAGTAGTTCATCGAGTTCGAGTGGATCTCGACAGAGAGGTCAGGGGTCAGATTATAGTGGCGCATACTGTGGTTCGTGCGGAGGGCGACATACCACGGGGCAGTGTCAAGGAGTTATGGGACGCTGCAACATCTGTAGGCAACAGGGACACTTCGCTAGAGTTTGTCCCCAGAGAGGTGCACAACGATTCCAGAGCACCGGATCATCAGCATCAGCGCCACAGATGGAGAGACAGGCATCTTCTGTACACTCTTTTCAGACACCCTCTACACAGACCCAGCAGAGACCAGGAGGTAGTCAGACGGTGAGTCAGCCTCCCCGACAGCAGGCACGTGTCTTTGCCCTGACAGAGGAGCAGGCGCAGGAGGCGCCAGATGATGTCATTGCAGGTAGCTGTTTTCTTTGCGGTTATCCTGCATATGTGTTGATAGACACAGGGGCATCTCATACATTCATATCTGAACATTTTGCATTGAGACATTCGTTGCCTGTTGAGTCGATGTCTACGGTAGTGTCTATAGCTTCTCCGTTGGGAAGTGGTTTGATATCTGTGACTACTGTTAGACACTGTATGCTTCAGTTTGAGGGGCATGAGATTGATCTTGATTGTGTAGTACTTGGTTTAGCTGATTTTGACTGTATAGTTGGTATAGATATGTTAACCAGGTACAGGGCCACGGTAGATTGTTTCCACAAAATTGTCAGATTCAGACCTGAAATGACAGAGGAGTGGAAATTCTACGGCAAGGGTTCCAGATCTCGGATTCCCTTAGTATCTGCTCTGACTATGAGTAGACTGCTTCAGAGAGGAGCAGAGGGCTTTCTTGTATATTCAGTAGATCTACTGAAGTCGAGCCCAGCATTGGCAGATCTGCCAGTGGTTTGCGAGTTTGCAGATGTTTTTCCTGATGAGATTCCAGGGTTGCCTCCAGTTCGAGAGGTTGATTTCAGCATAGATCTTATGCCCGGTTCTGTTCCTATTTCGAGAGCTCCGTATAGGATGGCACCGATAGAGCTGAAAGAGTTGAAAGCACAGTTGGAGGATCTTCTGTCCAAGGGATATATCAGACCCAGTGTATCATCTTGGGGTGCTCCGGTGCTTTTTGTTAGAAAGAAAGATGGTTCGATGCGACTGTGTATTGATTATAGGCAGCTGAATAAGGCAACAGTGAAGAACAAGTATCCTTTGCCTCGCATCGACGATCTGTTTGATAAGTTACAGGAATCTTCGGTATACTCGAAGATTGATTTGAGATCAGGGTATCATCAGCTCCGAGTTAGAGACGTTGATATTCCGAAGACTGCATTCCGAACCAGGTATGGACATTACGAGTTTGTTGTTATGCCTTTCGGTTTGACGAATGCACCAGCGGTGTTTATGAGTTTGATGAACCGCATTTTTCAGAGATATTTAGATGAGTTTGTAATTGTGTTTATTGATGATATTTTGGTGTATTCGAAGAGTTTGACTGAGCATGCAGATCATCTGAGGATCGTATTGAAGACTTTAAGAAAAGAGCAGTTGTATGCCAAACTGTCCAAGTGTGAATTCTGGTTGCGACAGGTTGTCTTCTTGGGGCATATTATATCTGGAGAGGGTATTGCGGTAGATCCGAGTAAAGTTGAGGCTGTGATCAGTTGGCCGAGACCGACTTCTGTGCCTGAGATACGCAGTTTCATGGGTCTAGCCGGGTATTATCGACGTTTTATCCGAGATTTCTCCAGTATAGCGAAGCCTGTCACCCAGTTGACACAGAAGAATATGCCATTTGTGTGGTCAGAAGATTGTGAAGCCAATTTTGTAGAGCTGAAGAAGAGGCTGACTAGTGCGCCTGTCTTGACGATTCCTGCAGGTACAGGTGAGTTCGTTGTATACTGTGACGCATCTCACAGAGGGCTTGGATGTGTTCTTATGCAGCGAGGGCACGTGATAGCGTACGCCTCTAGACAGCTGAAGCCGCACGAGACTCGTTATCCGATTCATGATCTTGAATTGGCGGCGATTGTTTTTGCACTTAAGATCTGGCGTCATTATCTGTATGGCGAGAAATTTGAGATCTATTCCGATCATAAGAGCCTGAAATATCTCTTTTCTCAGTCAGATTTGAACATGAGGCAGCGACGATGGCTTGATCTGCTGAAAGATTTTGATTGCGAGATCAAGTACCATCTAGGAAAGTCGAATGCAGCGGCAGACGCCTTGAGTCGAAAGGTATGTGCTCTTTCCTTGTCGACTGTAGGTGTATCGAGTTTAGTAGAAGATTGTTGCTTGTCTGGATTGACATTTGATACAGAGAGTAGACCGTTGCGACTTGCTGTGATTCAGATTGAGCCAGATGTGATTTTGAGGATCAAAGAAGCGCAAAGAACTGATCCGAGTGTTCAGAAGTCGATTGATATGGTCAGAGCTGGACATATCTCAGAATATCAGGTCAGAGATTCTATTCTGTATGTGAATAACCGTCTAGTGGTGCCAGATGTTTCAGATTTAAGACGACAGATCATGTCAGAGGCACACTGTAGTCGGTTCAGCATTCATCCTGGTGGCAGGAAGATGTATAACGACTTGAAGACACAATTCTGGTGGAAGCAGATGAAGACAGACATTGCAGAATTTGTGTCTAAGTGCCTGAATTGCCAGCAGGTGAAGGCAGAGAGAAAGAAGCCCGGAGGTTTACTTCAGAATTTGTCTGTTCCTGAATGGAAATGGGACCACATTTCCATGGATTTCGTGATGAAGTTACCTCGATCATCCCGGGGCTGTGATTCGATTTGGGTCATCATTGACAGATTAACCAAATCAGCGTGCTTTATTCCGTACAAAATGACCTATCGACACGATCAGATGGCAGAGTTGTATGTCAGAGAGGTCGTCAGATTACACGGTGTGCCGAAGTCGATCGTATCAGATCGGGATCCACGATTCACTTCTCACTTTGGCACAGCCTGCAGCAGGCTTTGGGTACGACTTTACACCTGAGCACTGCTTATCATCCTCAGACAGATGGACAGTCAGAGCGGACTATCCAAACTTTAGAGGACATGCTGAGAGCCGTAGTACTAGACTTTGGTACCAGCTGGCAAGATTCATTGCCGTTGTGTGAGTTTTCATATAACAACAGCTATCAGACGAGCATAGAGATGGCACCGTTCGAAGCTTTATATGGAAAGAGGTGCCGATCTCCGTTGTACTGGGATGATATTTCTGAGGTACCAGTGTTGGGGCCTGATATGATTCGTGAGATGACAGAGAAAGTGAAGATCATTCAGAAGCGAATGAAAACGGCACAGGATAGGCAAGCGAAGTACGCCAATATCAGACGCAGACCGTTAGTATTCGAACAGGGAGACAGAGTATTTTTGAAGATTTCACCTTTCAGAGGCGTTGTCAGATTTGGAAAGCGAGGAAAGTTGTCTCCTAGATACGTCGGTCCGTATGAGATTCTTGAGAAGATTGGCGATCGAGCTTACAGACTTGCTCTTCCTCCTTCACTGTCCGGTATACATGATGTTTTTCACGTATCAATGTTGCGCAGATATATGCCAGATGATTCTCATGTCATTCAGCCTGACGAAGCCGAGTTAGATCATACTCTGAGCTATGTGGAAAGACCGATACAAATTCTTGATTGGAAGGAGAAACAACTCAGAACCAAGACCATTCCGCTTGTGAAGGTGCAATGGAGTCGTCGTGGCATCGAGGAAGCAACTTGGGAGACGGAGTTTGAGATGAGACAGAGGCATCCCGAGTTATTTTTATGATGTGAGTCTCTCTTCCCGTTTTGACTTTACAATTTTGTATATACATGCATGATTACTTGCTTATGAGTTCGAGGACGAACTCTTGTCTAAGAGGGGGAGAAATGTAAGGCTCGAGAATTATCGATATTATTGATGTGGGAATTGTAGAGATAAGAATGCATGAATTATGAAATTTTGAGCAGCAGGGCCGAAGCCCCACCGCACCCGCGGTACAAGAAGGACCGCACCCGCGGTGCCTTGATAGAGAATTGGTGAAATTGTACGAACAGTCACCGCACCCGCGGTAATAACATGACCGCACCCGCGGTCATCGAATTTTGGAAAATCATGGGGCTGCCGAGAGCATAGCGCACCCGCGCTCTTATGCTGCCGCACCCGCGGTCGTGCGTGTCATGTGACAAACATGAACACTCGTCTCTTTGCATGCAACATATGATATGTGTCTTCATTTCAGTAACATATTCAGAACAAGAACCGAGAGCATCCTTGAAGAGAGAACTCATGCCTTTTGATCTTTGCACTTGAGATTTTGCTATTTCCGGTTATTCGATTTTAGATCCGACTTAGGTTTTGAACTCACCTCGTCAAGGGCTATCAAAGGATGTAAGTATTGTTTATTTCCAGCATGTTTCGATATGTATGTATTGAGGGAATTCAGATTTGAATTGGAATATGTGGTCTTGAGATATAGAGCATCGGATATTCGTTGTCAGATTGAGTTTCGGACACAGTATGCTATTGTTTCGATTTTTCAGCATGTATTGTGTTGAGCATATGCAGATTTCAGCATGTATATTGATGTTAGATGAGATTATGAGTTGATTGTGATTGAGTATGCTATTACTGAGTTATCGGTATCGAAGAAGTACGCCGTTATGCCGTTCAACTGTATTGAAATCAAGTATTGTTTGTATATGAGTTGGTTGTGTTCTATATTGATAGAAGGTGCATCTATATTGCTATTTCATATTTGAAGTGACAGGTTTGACATTTGATTCGAGATCTCGACAGACTGTGCGACAAGAAAGGTATAATTCATGTGGTCACGGAATTGCATAACTCGATTCAGATTTGATACGAGTTTCCCTAAATCACATACTAGATTGTTATTACATTTGATTATGTAATGCCTTGTTTATTGATTTATATTCGAGTCCTGAGATAGGAGAGATTGGCAGACTTGCCAACACTAGACGTTTCGGTGTATCGACGCATAGGAGCAGATTTGCTATATGTGTAGACCCTCGATACAGAGTTGACCGAAGTCTAGGAATAAGACGTACCGTTGCCCCGAGTGGTTGGGTAGGTGAAAGACCGTCTTATTCACACCGGGATCCCTAGATTAGAAATGAGTCGAGTCAAGATTGAAATGTTGAATACAGATTTGTATTCTTCTACATGTTTAGATTTTATTCATGTTACTTGATATAGTCTATGCTTTTGTACATGATTATGACATTGCATGCATCCATGTTTTATACTGGGATATGTTCTCACCGTAGTTATCCGGCTGTTGTCGTGTCTGTATGTGTGCATGGCAACAGGTGGGGCAGGATCAGGGTCACGACGAGGAAGAGAGAGTTGATAGCGTGGAGATCTCGGACGTGGAAGATTCCTAGTGTTTCCTACTGGACTTGTAGCACTTATGTTTGTAGTTGTTATTGAACACTAGTGTATGTTTGTACGCACAGACTTGTATGTACATTACGTTGTTTAATTTCTATTTTGACATGTGATGCTTTCGTTAATACATTTAAATTAATGTTAAAAGCAAAATTTTGACCCACATTTTCGAACAAAGATCCAATTAAATCCCAAAAGAATAGAGTTAGAGCCCGGGTCCCCACACATCGGTTTTATGACAAGCAATAAAATGTGCCATCTTAGAGAATCTATCCACAACAACAAAAATAGAATCCCTCCCCTTCTTAGTCCTAGACAACCCCAAAATAAAGTCCATAGAAATGTCAATCCAAGTTCTTTTTAAGAATAGCACGCAAAAGTATTCCCAAAGTTCTATTGACAACTTCAGTTTGTCCATCCGTTTGAGCATGACAAGTAGTAGAAAACAACAATTTTGTGCCAAGTTTAGCCCATAAAGTCTTCCAAAAGTAACTCAAGAATTCAACATCGCGACCAGAAAAAATTATCCTAGGCGTGACATGCAACCTAGCGAATTCTCTAAAGAACAAATCCGCAATGTTTGAAGCATCATCGGTTTTATGACAACCTATAAAATGTGCCATCTTAGAGAATTTATCCACAACAACAAAAATAGAATCCCTCCCCTTCTTAGTCCTATGCAACCCCAAAATAAAGTCCATAGAAATGTCAATCCAAGTTCTTTTTAAGAAAAGCACGCAAAAGTGTTCTCAAAGTTCTAATGACAACTTCAGTTTTCCATCCGTTTGAGGATGACAAGTAGTAGAAAACAACAATTTTGTGCCAAGTTTAGCCCATAAATTCTTCCAAAAGTAACTGAATAATTTAACATCGCGACCAGAAACAATAGTCCTAGGCATGCCATGCAACCTAACGACTTCTCTAAAGAACAAATCCGCAATGTTTAACGCATCATCGGTTTTATGACAAGCTATAAAATGTGCCATCTTAGAGAATCTATCCAAAACAACAAAAATAGAATCCCTCCGCTTCTTAGACCTAGGCAACCCCAAAATAAAGTCCATAGAAATGTCAATTTAAGTTATTTTTAAGAATAGCACTCAAAAGTGTTCCCAAAGTTCTATTGACAACTTCAGTTTCTCCATCCGTTTGAGGATGACAAGTAGTAGAAAACAACAATTTTGTGCCAAGTTTATAGCCCATAAAGTATTCCAAAAGTAACTCAAGAATTTAACATCGCGAAGAGAATCAATAGTCCTAAGCATGCCATGCAACCTAACAACTTCTCTAAAGAACAAATCCGCAATGTTTGAAGCATCATCGGTTTTATGACAAGCTATAAAATGTGCCATCTTAGAGAATCTATCCACAACAACAAAAATAGAATCCCTCCCCTTCTGAGTCCTAGACAACCACATAATAAAGTCCATAGAAATGTCAATCCAAGTTCTTTTTAAGAATAACAACCAAAAGTGTTCCCAAAGTTCTATTGACAACTACAGTTTGTCCATCCGTTTGAGCATGACAAGTAGTAGAAAACAACAATTTTGTGCCAAGTTTATCCCATAAAGTCTTTCCAATGTAACTCAAGAATTTAACATCGCGACCAGAAACAAAAGTTCTAAGCATGCCATGCAACCTAATGACTTCTCTAAAGAACAAATCCGCAATGTTTGAAGCATCATCGATTTTAGGACAAGCTATAAAATGTGCCATCTTAGAGAATCTATCCACCACAACAAAAATAGAATCTCTACCCTTCTTAGTCCTAGGCAACCCCAAAATAAAGTCCATAGAAATTTCAATCCAAGTTCTTTTTAAGAATAGCACAAAAAGTGTTCCCAAAGTTCTATTGACAACTTCAGTTTGTCCATCCATTTGAGCATGACAAGTAGTAGAAAACAACAATTTTGTGCCAAGTTTAGCCCATAAAGTCTTTCCAAAGTAACTCAAGAATTTAACATCGCGACCAGAAACAAAAGTTCAAAGCATGCCATGCAACCTAATGACTTCTCTAAAGAATAAATCTGCAATGTTTGAAGCATCATCGATTTTAGGACAAGCTATAAAATGTGCCATCTTCGAGAATCTATCCACAACAACAAAAATAGAATCCCTACCCTTCTTAGTCCTAGGCAACCCCAAAATAAAGTCCATGGAAATGTCAATCCAAGTTCTTTTTAAGAATAGCACAAAAAGTGTTCCCAAAGTTCTATTGACAACTTCAGTTTGTCCATCCGTTTGAGCATGAGAATTAGTAGAAAACAACAATTTTGTGCCAAGTTTTGCCCATAAAGTCTTTCAAAAGTAACTCAAGAATTTAACATCGCGATCAGAAGCAATAGTCCTAGTCATGCCATGCAACCTAACGACTTCTCTAAAGAACAAATCCGCAATGTTTGAAGCATCATCAGTTTTCTGACAAGCTATAAAATGTGTCATTTTAGAGAATCTATCCACAACAACAAAAATAGAATCCCTCCCCTTCTTAGTCCTAGGCAACCCCAAAATAAAGTCCATAGAAATGTCAATCCAAGTTCTTTTTAAGAATAGCACGCAAAAGTGTTCTCAAAGTTCTATTGACAACTACAGTTTTTCCATCCGTTTGAGCATGACAAGTAGTAGAAAACAACAATTTTGTGCCAAGTTTAGCCCATAAAGTCTTTCCAAAGTAACTCAAGAATTTAACATCGCGACCAGAAACAAAAGTTCTAAGCATGCCATGCAACCTAACGACTTCTCTAAAGAACAAATCTGCAATGTTTGAAGCATCATCGATTTTATGACAAGCTATAAAATGTGCAATCTTAGAGAATCTATCCACAACAACAAAAATAGAATCCCTCCCCTTCTTAGTCCTAGGCAACCCCAAAATAAAGTCCATAGAAATGTCAATCCAAGTTCTTTTAAGAATAACACGCAAAAAAGTTCCCAAAGTTCTATTGACAACTTCAGTCTGTCCATCTGTTTGAGAACGACGAGTAGTAGAAAACAACAATTTTGTGCCAAGTTTAGCCCATAAAGTATTCCAAAAGTAACTCCAGAATTTAACCTCGCGACCAGAATCAATTGTCCTAGGCATGCCATGCAACCTAACGACTTCTCTAAAGAACAAATCCGCAATGTTTGAAGCATCATCGGTTTAATGACAGGCTATAAAATGTGTCATCTTAGAGAATCTATCCACAACAACAAAAATAGAATCACTCTCCTTCTTAGACCTAGGCAACCCCAAAATAAAGTTCATAGAAATGTCAATCCAAGTTCTTTTTAAGAATAACACGCAAAAGTGTTCCAAAGTTCTATTGACAACTTCAGTTTGTCCATCCGTTTGAGAATGACAAGTAGTAGAAAACAACAATTTTGAGTCAAATTTAGCCCATAAAGTATTCCAAAAGTAACTCAAGTATTTAACATCGCGACCAGAAACAATAGTCCTAGGCATGCCATGCAACCTAACGACTTCTCTAAAGAACAAATCCGCAATGTTTGAAGCATCATCGGTTTTATGAGAGGCTATAAAATGTGTCATCTTAGAGAATCTATCCACAACAACAAAAATAGAATCCCTCCCCTTCTTAGTCCTAGGCAATCCCAAAATAAAGTCCATAGAAATGTCAATCCAAGTTCTTTTTAAGAACAGCACGCAAAAGTGTTCCCAAAGTTCAATTGACAACTACAGTTTGTCTATCCATTTGAGCATGACAAGTAGTAGAAAACAACAATTTTGTGCCAAGTTTAGCCCATAAAGTCTTTCCAAAGTAACTCAAGAATTTAACATCGCGACCAGAAACAAAAGTTCTAAGCATGCCATGCAACCTAACGACTTCTCTAAAGAACAAATCCGCAATGTTTGAAGCATCATTGGTTTTATGACAAGCAATAAAATGTGTCATCTTAGAGAATCTATCCACAACAACAAAAATAGAATCCCTCCCCTTCTTAGTCCTAGACAACCCCAAAATAAAGTCCATAGAAATGTCAATCCAAGTTCTTTTTAAGAATAGCACGCAAAAGTATTCCCAAAGTTCTATTGACAACTTCAGTTTGTCCATCCGTTTGAGCATGACAAGTAGTAGAAAACAACAATTTTGTGCCAAGTTTAGCCCATAAAGTCTTCCAAAAGTAACTCAAGAATTCAACATCGCGACCAGAAAAAATTATCCTAGGCGTGACATGCAACCTAGCGAATTCTCTAAAGAACAAATCCGCAATGTTTGAAGCATCATCGGTTTTATGACAAGCTATAAAATGTGCCATCTTAGAGAATCTATCCACAACAACAAAAATAGAATCCCTCCCCTTCTTAGTCCTATGCAACCCCAAAATAAAGTCCATAGAAATGTCAATCCAAGTTCTTTTTAAGAAAAGCACGCAAAAGTGTTCCCAAAGTTCTAATGACAACTTCAGTTTTTCCATCCGTTTGAGGATGACAAGTAGTAGAAAACAACAATTTTGTGCCAAGTTTAGCCCATAAATTCTTCCAAAAGTAACTCAAGAATTTAACATCACGACCAGAAACAATAGTCCTAGGCATGCCATGCAACCTAACGACTTCTCTAAAGAACAAATCCGCAATGTTTAACGCATCATCGGTTTTATGACAAGCTATAAAATGTGCCATCTTAGAGAATCTATCCATAACAAGAAAAATAGAATCCCTCCCCTTCTTAGACCTAGGCAACCCCAAAATAAAGTCCATAGAAATGTCAATCCAAGTTCTTTTTAAGAATAGCACTCAAAAGTGTTCCCAAAGTTCTATTGACAACTTCAGTTTCTCCATCCGTTTGAGGATGACAAGTAGTAGAAAACAACAATTTTGTGCCAAGTTTATAGCCCATAAAGTATTCCAAAAGTAACTCAAGAATTTAACATCGCGACCAGAAACAAAAGTTCTAAGCATGCCATGCAACCTAATGACTTCTCTAAAGAACAAATCCGCCATGTTTGAAGCATCATCGATTTTAGGACAATCTATAAAATGTGCCATCTTAGAAAATCTATCCACAACAACAAAAATAGAATCCCTACCCTTCTTAGTCCTAGGCAACCCCAAAATAAAGTCCATAGAAATGTCAATCCAAGTTCTTTTTAAGAATAGCACAAAAAGTGTTCCCAAAGTTCTATTGACAACTTCAGTTTGTCCATACGTTTGAGCATGACAAGTAGTAGAAAACAACAATTTTGTGCCAAGTTTAGCCCATAAAGTCTTTCCAAAGTAACTCAAGAATTTAACATCGCGACCAGAAACAAAAGTTCTAAGCATGCCATGCAACCTAACGACTTCTCTAAAGAACAAATCTGCAATGTTTGAAGCATCATCGATTTTATGACAAGCTATAAAATGTGCAATCTTAGAGAATCTATCCACAACAACAAAAATAGAATCCCTCCCCTTCTTAGTCCTAGGCAACCCCAAAATAAAGTCCATAGAAATGTCAATCCAAGTTCTTTTTAAGAATAGCACACAAAAGTGTTCCCAAAGTTCTATTGACAACTACAGTTTGTCCATCCGTTTGAGCATGACAAGTAGTAGAAAACAACAATTTTGTGCCAAGTTTAGCCCATAAAGTCTTTCCAAAGTAACTCAAGAATTTAACATCGCGACCAGAAACAAAAGTTCTAAGCATGCCATGCAACCTAAAGACTTCTCTAAAGAACAAATCCGCAATGTTTGAAGCATCATTGGTTTTATGACAAGCAATAAAATGTGCCATCTTAGAGAATCTATCCACAACAACAAAAATAGAATCCCTCCCCTTCTTAGTCCTAGACAACCCCAAAATAAAGTCCATAGAAATGTCAATCCAAGTTCTTTTTAAGAATAGCACGCAAAAGTATTCCCAAAGTTCTATTGACAACTTCAGTTTGTCCATCCGTTTGAGCATGACAAGTAGTAGAAAACAACAATTTTGTGCCAAGTTTAGCCCATAAAGTCTTCCAAAAGTAACTCAAGAATTCAACATCGCAACCAGAAAAAATTATCCTAGGCGTGACATGCAACCTAGCGAATTCTCTAAAGAACAAATCCGCAATGTTTGAAGCATCATCGGTTTTATGACAAGCTATAAAATGTGCCATCTTAGATAATCTATCCACAACAACAAAAATAGAATCCCTCCCCTTCTTAGTCCTATGCAACCCCAAAATAAAGTCCATAGAAATGTCAATCCAAGTTCTTTTTAAGAAAAGCACGCAAAAGTGTTCCCAAAGTTCTAATGACAACTTCAGTTTTTCATCCGTTTGAGGATGACAAGTAGTAGAAAACAACAATTTTGTGCCAAGTTTAGCCCATAAATTCTTCCAAAAGTAACTCAAGAATTTAACATCGCGACCAGAAACAATAGTCCTAGGCATGCCATGCAACCTAACGACTTCTCTAAAGAACAAATCCGCAATGTTTAACGCATCATCGGTTTTATGACAAGCTATAAAATGTGCCATCTTAGAGAATCTATCCATAACAAGAAAAATAGAATCCCTCCCCTTCTTAGACCTAGGCAACCCCAAAATAAAGTCCATAGAAATGTCAATCCAAGTTCTTTTTAAGAATAGCACTCAAAAGTGTTCCCAAAGTTCTATTGACAACTTCAGTTTCTCCATCCGTTTGAGGATGACAAGTAGTAGAAAACAACAATTTTGTGCCAAGTTTATAGCCCATAAAGTATTCCAAAAGTAACTCAAGAATTTAACATCGCGACGAGAATCAATAGTCCTAGGCATGCCATGCAACCTAACGACTTCTCTAAAGAACAAATCCGCAATGTTTGAAGCATCATCGGTTTTATGACAAGCTATAAAATGTGCCATCTTAGAATCTATCCACAACAACAAAAATAGAATCCCTCCCCTTCTGAGTCCTAGACAACCACATAATAAAGTCCATAGAAATGTCAATCCAAGTTCTTTTTAAGAATAACACACAAAAGTGTTCCCAAAGTTCTATTGACAACTACAGTTTGTCCATCCGTTTGAGCATGACAAGTAGTAGAAAACAACAATTTTGTGCCAAGTTTAGCCCATAAAGTCTTTCCAATGTAACTCAAGAATTTAACATCGCGACCAGAAACAAAAGTTCTAAGCATGCCATGCAACCTAATGACTTCTCTAAAGAACAAATCCGCCATGTTTGAAGCATCATCGATTTTAGGACAATCTATAAAATGTGCCATCTTAGAAAATCTATCCACAACAACAAAAATAGAATCCCTCCCCTTCTTAGTCCTAGGTAACCCCAAAATAAAGTCCATAGAAATGTCAATCCAAGTTCTTTTTAAGAATAACACACAAAAGTGTTCCCAAAGTTCTATTGACAACTACAGTTTGTCCATCCGTTTGAGCATGACAAGTAGTAGAAAACAACAATTTTGTGCCAAGTTTAGCCCATAAAGTCTTTCCAATGTAACTCAAGAATTTAACATCGCGACCAGAAACAAAAGTTCTAAGCATGCCATGCAACCTAATGACTTCTCTAAAGAACAAATCCGTCATGTTTGAAGCATCATTGATTTTAGGACAATCTATAAAATGTGCCATCTTAGAAAATCTATCCACAACAACAAAAATAGAATCCCTACCCTTCTTAGTCCTAGGCAACCCCAAAATAAAGTCCATAGAAATGTCAATCCAAGTTCTTTTTAAGAATAGCACAAAAAGTGTTCCCAAAGTTCTATTGACAACTTCAGTTTGTCCATACGTTTGAGCATGACAAGTAGTAGAAAACAACAATTTTGTGCCAAGTTTAGCCCATAAAGTCTTTCCAAAGTAACTCAAGAATTTAACATCGCGACCAGAAACAAAAGTTCTAAGCATGCCATGCAACCTAACGACTTCTCTAAAGAACAAATCTGCAATGTTTGAAGCATCATCGATTTTATGACAAGCTATAAAATGTGCAATCTTAGAGAATCTATCCACAACAACAAAAATAGAATCCCTCCCCTTCTTAGTCCTAGGCAACCCCAAAATAAAGTCCATAGAAATGTCAATCCAAGTTCTTTTTAAGAATAACACGCAAAAAGTTCCCAAAGTTCTATTGACAACTTCAGTCTGTCCATCTGTTTGAGGACGACGAGTAGTAGAAAACAACAATTTTGTGCCAAGTTTAGCCCATAAAGTATTCCAAAAGTAACTCCAGAATTTAACCTCGCGACTAGAATCAATTGTCCTAGGCATGCCATGCAACCTAACGACTTCTCTAAAGAACAAATCTGCAATGTTTGAAGCATCATCGGTTTAATGACAGGCTATAAAATGTGTCATCTTAGAGAATCTATCCACAACAACAAAAATAGAATCACTCCCCTTCTTAGACCTAGGCAACCCCAAAATAAAGTGTGACACCCTGACCCGATAAAATAAAAATACAGCGGAATTTAAAATTTTCTTTCAAACATGGAAGGAGTTTCAAAATACATTTTATAAAAGTGTTTACAAAATAACAACATGATCATTCCAATGACATAACAAAATACAAAATATCATTAGTGTGATCATGTTACAAAATGGTACAAAATAATCATCCTTCCAATCTTCGTATGCATATGACCCCCATCCACAGTCAACGTCCCGGTCCGTCGCTCTTAACTGCATCACATGAAAATAACTGAAATGAGAATAAATCTCAGCAAGTGGAACTCTTACATAGCAATGATACATAGTATACACTGTAAAACATGGCTTTTAAATCATAAATACCATCGACTCTGAAACATGAATAACGTAGCAATAACTGTAGCAATAGCAATAGCAATAGATAGCAATACGATGGTATTTCTCTTTTCTATGGTTGGATTGATATCAATAGTATCTGTAACTGTGGTTGCCAATATCCCATCGATATAAATCGATAACTGTGAGGGGATAAAAGCCTATGGTCGATGATCATCTAATTGCATGCAATGCCATGGCTATGATAAATCAATCCAATAAAACATTTGAATTCTCAATAGCATTTAAGGCCGTCGTTTCGCAATCTCATAATATTTCTTGTATTCCCTTTATAACAATAGTGAGACATACAATGCCTCCAATAGATAATCAATGAAATCAATACATAACAATGGATCAATGGAAGGGAATAACACTTTGAAATCTTTAAAACACAATACATATAATATCATGTGAGCAAAAAGGATGAAATTCCACTTACTACCAATAGAACACCTCAAATAAGCTCTTGGTACACCACCTACAACAATAATCCATAAATAACACCAATATCAACTCTAGATCCACAAGTACAAGCCAAATAATCCATTAAACAACTCAAACATCAAATCCAAAATAACCCTTAACTCAAAACCTCGTTAGAATCGCACCAAAAACTTACCTAAGCTTCCTTATACCACGGAGAACGATGATCTCAAGTCGGAAATCGAAACAAAGCCAAGAATCAAAGGTGGGAAGCAATTGAAATGGATGAAAACCCTTGCCAAAAGAGAGAAAATCGGAAATGGAGGAAAGAAGATAAGGTAGGTATGGCCAACAACTCCCAAAAAGTCACTTAAAAACTCGCCCATACTTACACCGCGGGTGCGGTCCCACAAGCACCGCGGGTGCGCTAAGCTCACGGCAACCAAAATAAATCCCATGCACGAACACCGCGGGTGCGGTGCTACAATTACCGCGGGTGCGGTCTCACCGCGGGTGCGGTCCTTGCACTGCCGCGGGTGCGGTGATGCCACGGCCCTCCAAAACCAAAATGATGAATAGTACACCGCGGGGGCACTCATCTAAGAGCGCGGGTGCACTCTACTCACGGCAATGAATAGTACAAACTCAACTAAAATCGATCCGAAACGCTGAAACGAACAATCAACACCAACTAATACCTCAAATAAATAATAACCAATAATACTATAGCCCAAAACACAACTATAAACGACTAATCATAAACCCAATTAACACAATAAAGCTTAAACCGTACCGTACACCGGGCTCGGCTATTACAATCTCCCCTCCTTAGAGGAATTTCGTCCTCGAAATTGACGTCACGGCACGAACAACTCAGGATACCTCTCTCTCATCTCAGTCTCTGGTTCCCACGTAGCCTCCTCGATCAAATGGTTCCTCCAAAGGACTTTAACGATGCCGATCTCTTTGTTCCTCAATACTCTGACAGTGCGATCCAAAATCTGGACCGGAATCTCTTGGTAAGTCAAATTCGGCGTCAAGTCCAATGGCTCATAGCGAAGAACATGGGAAGGATCTGCAACATACTTCCTGAGCATCGATACGTGAAACACATTATGGACTCTGTCAAGATCGGGCGGTAGGGCTAATCTGTAGGCTCGGTCACCCACTCTGTCCAATATCTCGAATGGACCAATGAATCTAGGGCTCAACTTGCCCTTCTTGCCAAATCGCATCACACCCTTGAGAGGTGCTATCTTCAGAAAAACATGATCGCCAACCTCGAACTTCAAAGGTCTGCGACGAACATCTGCATAACTCTTCTGCCTCGACTGAGCAGTCTTCATCCTCTCTCTGATAACTGCAACAACATCGGCAGTCTGCTGGACCAACTCGGGACCCAACATCTTCCTCTCTCCAACCTCATCCCAAAACAAAGGGGATCTGCACTTCCTGCCATAAAGTGCCTCATACGGTGCCATGCCAATCGTCGCCTGGTAGCTATTGTTGTATGTGAACTCCACAAGTGGCAGCTTAGAATCCCAACTACCAGAATAGTCAATAGTACAAGCTCTGAGCATATCCTCCAGAATCTGAATGACTCTCTCTGACTGACCGTCGCTCTGAGGATGATAAGCTGTACTGAAAGCTAATCGAGAACCCAAAGCTCTGTGAAGACTCTTCCAAAACTCGGAGGTAAATCTAGGGTCACGATCAGACACAATCGACACGGGCACACCATGAAGTCTAACAATCTCGGCAATGTAGTCCTCGGCATACTGAGACATCGAATACGTCGTCTTGACTGGGAGAAAATGAGCCGACTTGGTCAATCTATCAACAATGACCCAAATGGAATTATAACCCCTCTGAACTCTGGGCAGACCAGTCACGAAATCCATGGTGATGTGCTCCCACTTCCACTGAGGAATCGGCAAAGATAGCAATGTCCCAGCAGGTCTCTGATGCTCAATCTTAACCTGCTGACAAGTAAGGCACTGAGAAATGAACAAAGCAATATCTCTCTTCATACCTGGCCACCAGTAGAGTCGACGAAGATCCTGATACATCTTCGTACTGCCTGGATGAATCGAATAAGGTGCGGTATGAGCCTCTGTCAAGACGTCTCTACGAATATCGTCGCCAGAAGGAACACAAATGCGGCCTCTGAAAGTTACCAAATCATCACCATTCAGACTAAACTCTGAATTCCCTCTAGCCTCGGCTCTAGCTCTCAACTCTGCCAACTGAACATCAGTCGACTGCTCTCTACGGATCCTGTCCGTCAAAGTAGATCGAATGACCAACGCTGAAAAGCGAGCAATGGTACCTGGAATCACTAGATCAATCTCCTCTCTCTGCAAATCCATCAACAATGGTCTCTGAATCAAAGAACTCAAAGAAGCACTCGATTTGCGGCTCAAAGCATCAGCCACCACATTCGCCTTCCCTGGGTGATAACTGATCGTCACATCGTAATCCTTGACAAGCTCTAACCACCTCCTCTGTCGCATGTTGAGCTCTTTCTGCGAGAACAAATACTTCAAACTCTTGTGGTCTGTAAAGATCTCACACTTTTCGCCATACAGATAATGTCTCCAAATCTTCAGGGCGAAAACCACAGCTGCGAGCTCCAAATCATGCGTCGGATAATTCTTCTCATAATCCTTCAACTGGCGAGACGCATAGGCAATGACCTTACCTCGTTGCATCAACACTGCACCAAGGCCTCTCTTCGACGCATCGGTATAGACCACAAAGTCCTCTGAACCACTGGGCAAAGAAAGAACAGGAGCTGTCGTCAATCTGTCCTTCAACTCCTGAAATGCACTCTGGCAATCGATAGACCACTCGAACTTCACAGTCTTCCTCGTCAGATTGGACAATGGCAGGGCAATCTTGGAGAAACCTGAAATGAAACGACGATAGTAACCCGCCAAACCGAGGAAACTGCGTACCTCAGAAACAGTGGTAGGAATAGGCCAACTCTGAATCGCCTCTATCTTCAATGGATCAACAGCAATGCCATCTCTCGAAACCACATGGCCTAGAAAAGAAATCTGATCCAGCCAAAACTCACACTTCTTCAGCTTGGCAAACAACCTCTTCTCTCGCAACAACTGAAGAACAACTCTGAGATGCTCTGCATGAAGCTCTCTGGATTTGGAATAGATCAAGATATCGTCAATGAAGACAATGACGAAGCTATCCAGATAAGGCTTGAACACACGGTTCATCAGGTCCATGAAGACTGAAGGGGCATTGGTCAACCCAAAAGACATGACAAGAAACTCATAGTGACCATACCTGGTCCGGAAAGCTGTCTTAGGGATATCAGACTCCCTAACCTTCAACTGATAGTAGCCAGACCGAAGATCAATCTTCGAGAACACAGTGGCACCATGGAGCTGATCAAACAAATCATCTATCCGAGGCAACGGATACTTGTTCTTGACAGTCACTTTGTTAAGCTCCCTGTAGTCGATACACAGCCGCAAGGAACCATCCTTCTTCTTGACAAACAGAACCGGAGCTCCCCAAGGCGAAGAACTCGGACGAATAAAGCCCTTGTCTAAAAGATCCTGCAACTGAGTCTTCAATTCCTTCATCTCGGTAGGGGCCATCCTGTACGGAGCCTTAGAGATAGGAACCGTACCTGGAGCTAAATCGATCACAAACTCAACATCCCTATCCGGCGGCAAACCCGGAACATCATCCTCAAACACATCAGCAAACTCCCTCACCACATCAATATCATCTACATTCAACTTAATCAATCTATCAACATCCACAATAGAAGCAAGAAATCCATCGCAACCTCTACACAACAATCTCTCAGCCTCAAGACAAGAAATAAAAGGAAGGACCAGCGAAGTACCTGCACTGGCGAGCGCTCCTCCCTGGTCATCATCTGCAAAAGTCACCTTCTTAGCAACACAATCGATAACTGCACGGTAAGTCGAAAGCCAATCCATGCCAAGAATAACGTTGAAAGCAACCATAGGGATAACAATCAAATCAGCGAAGACAACTCGCTCCTCAATACGAACAGGGCACGCAAAGACAATCGATGTCGGGCACAACACGTCCCCCGAAGGCAAAACAACATTAAGATGAAGGGAAAGAATAGAAGGAACTATACCCAAAGATCTCAAAAATAATTCAGACATAAAAGAATGAGTAGCACCAGTATCAATCAAAGTAGTAGCTACTCTGCCTGAAATCAAAATAGTACTAAGGATCAATGAAGATTCACGATTAATACCTTCCTTCGTCATGGAAAAGATACGACCCTGCACCTTCCCTTGGCTATCTCCCCTCGGGCAATTCCTGGCAACGTGACCCTGCCGCGCCACAACGAAAACAAGTATGAGTGCCCAATCTGCACTCTCCTCGATGATGCTTACCGCACTTTGGACACTGCGGCTTCTCAGGATCAAATGGAACTGGAACTGGCGGAGGTCTAGGACTCGACTCCATCTTGCCCTTGCCCTTGAAACGATCCCTGCCCCTCTGATTAGAACCCTGGCCTCTCTGAGCAATGTCCTGGTGTCTCTCTTGCCTCTCCCGGGCAATGTCCTTCTCATCCTGCTCGGCCAACAAAGCTTTGGACACAATCTCCTTGAAAGTAACAGCTTTGGACATGTTGATATCACGACGAATCTCAGCTCTAAGGCCTCGAATGAAATGAGCGCCCTTGTCCTTGTCGTTCGAAGCAATATACGGAGCAAATAGGCAACCCTCCTCAAACTTCAGGATATACTGGCCAACATCCAAGCTCCCCTGTCTAAGTTCCAAGAACTCCGTAACCTTCCTCGCTCGAAGTGCGTCGGGGAAATACTTGTCGTAGAACAAGTCAGTGAACTCTGACCACTTCAGTGTCGCAACATCAACTCCAACTTTCGTAGCATTCCACCAAATGCGGGCAGCCTTAACCAACATGAACACTGCACAGCTAATCCTGTCTTTGTCCTCATACTGGAGATGATCGAAGATAGCTTCAAGCGCCTTGACCCACTCGACAGCAACTAGAGGATCGGTGCTACCTGCGAATTCCGGTGGATCCATTCTCTTGAAAGTAGAAAAGACGGCATCAGTGCCAACGGCCTGAGCAACTTGACCTCTCACTTGGCCTCGACCCTGACCTGCTCCTTGCAATCGGAGCAACTGCTGAATCTGATCGCTATGCACCTTAGCCTGCTCCTTAAGCAACTTGCCGAACTCGTCGACAACTCTCGAGGAAGAACTATCCTCACCCTCTGCCGCCTTACGCTTAGGAGGCATACTCTACAATTGCTCACAAGACACCAATCAATAAATATAACAATGGATAGATGCAAGAAAACATACCCGGACAGTTGAAAGTAGACGAAGTCATATGCATTGGTCCGAAGAACACCGCTCTGATACCACTAAATGTGACACCCTGACCCGATACAATAAAAATACAGCGGAATTTAAAATTTTCTTTCAAACATGGAAGGAGTTTCAAAATACATTTTATAAAAGTGTTTACAAAATAACAACATGATCATTCCAATGACATAACAAAATACAAAATATCATTAGTGTGATCATGTTACAAAATGGTACAAAATAATCATCCTTCCAATCTTCGTATGCATATGACCCCCATCCACAGTCAACGTCCCGGTCCGTCGCTCTTAACTGCATCACATGAAAATAACTGAAATGAGAATAAATCTCAGCAAGTGGAACTCTTACATAGCAATGATACATAGTATACACTGTAAAACATGGCTTTTAAATCATAAATACCATCGACTCTGAAACATGAATAACGTAGCAATAACTGTAGCAATAGCAATAGCAATAGATAGCAATACGATGGTATTTCTCTTTTCTATGGTTGGATTGATATCAATAGTATCTGTAACTGTGGTTGCCAATATCCCATCGATATAAATCGATAACTGTGAGGGGATAAAAGCCTATGGTCGATGATCATCTAATTGCATGCAATGCCATGGCTATGATAAATCAATCCAATAAAACATTTGAATTCTCAATAGCATTTAAGGCCGTCGTTTCGCAATCTCATAATATTTCTTGTATTCCCTTTTTAACAATAGTGAGACATCAATGCCTCCAATAGATAATCAATGAAATCAATACATAACAATGGATCAATGGAAGGGAATAACACTTTGAAATCTTTAAAACACAATACATATAATATCATGTGAGCAAAAAGGATGAAATTCCACTTACTACCAATAGAACACCTCAAATAAGCTCTTGGTACACCACCTACAACAATAATCCATAAATAACACCAATATCAACTCTAGATCCACAAGTACAAGCCAAATAATCCATTAAACAACTCAAACATCAAATCCAAAATAACCCTTAACTCAAAACCTCGTTAGAATCGCACCAAAAACTTACCTAAGCTTCCTTATACCACGGAGAACGATGATCTCAAGTCGGAAATCGAAACAAAGCCAAGAATCAAAGGTGGGAAGCAATTGAAATGGATGAAAACCCTTGCCAAAAGAGAGAAAATCGGAAATGGAGGAAAGAAGATAAGGTAGGTATGGCCAACAACTCCCAAAAAGTCACTTAAAAACTCGCCCATACTTACACCGCGGGTGCGGTCCCACAAGCACCGCGGGTGCGCTAAGCTCACGGCAACCAAAATAAATCCCATGCACGAACACCGCGGGTGCGGTGCTACAATTACCGCGGGTGCGGTCTCACCGCGGGTGCGGTCCTTGCACTGCCGCGGGTGCGGTGATGCCACGGCCCTCCAAAACCAAAATGATGAATAGTACACCGCGGGGGCACTCATCTAAGAGCGCGGGTGCACTCTACTCACGGCAATGAATAGTATAAACTCAACTAAAATCGATCCGAAACGCTGAAACGAACAATCAACACCATTTAATACCTCAAATAAATAATAACCAATAATACTATAGCCCAAAACACAACTATAAACGACTAATCATAAACCCAATTAACACAATAAAGCTTAAACCGTACCGTACACCGGGCTCGGCTATTACATAAAGTCCATAGAAATGTCAATCCAAGTTCTTTTTAAGAATAGCACGCAAAAGTGTTCCCAAAGTTCTATTGACAACTTCAGTTTGTCCATCCGTTTGAGAATGACAAGTAGTAGAAAACAACAATTTTGAGTCAAATTTAGCCCATAAAGTATTCCAAAAGTAACTCAAGTATTTAACATCGCGACCAGAAACAATAGTCCTAGGCATGCCATGCAACCTAACGACTTCTCTAAAGAACAAATCCGCAATGTTTGAAGCATCATCGGTTTTATGAGAGGCTATAAAATGTGTCATCTTAGAGAATCTATCCACAACAACAAAAATAGAATCCCTCCCCTTCTTAGTCCTAGGCAATCCCAAAATAAAGTCCATAGAAATGTCAATCCAAGTTCTTTTTAAGAATAGCACGCAAAAGTGTTCCCAAAGTTCAATTGACAACTACAGTTTGTCTATCCATTTGAGCATGACAAGTAGTAGAAAACAACAATTTTGTGCCAAGTTTAGAACATAAAGTCTTTCCAAAGTAACTCAAGAATTTAACATCGCGACCAGAAACAAAAGTTCTAAGCATGCCATGCAACCTAACGACTTCTCTAAAGAACAAATCCGCAATGTTTGAAGCATCATCGGTTTTATGACAAGCAATAAAATGTGCCATCTTAGAGAATCTATCCACAACAACAAAAATAGAATCCCTCCCCTTCTTAGTCCTAGACAACCCCAAAATAAAGTCCATAGAAATGTCAATCCAAGTTCTTTTTAAGAATAGCACGCAAAAGTATTCCCAAAGTTCTATTGACAACTTCAGTTTGTCCATCCGTTTGAGCATGACAAGTAGTAGAAAACAACAATTTTGTGCCAAGTTTAGCCCATAAAGTCTTCCAAAAGTAACTCAAGAATTCAACATCGCAACCAGAAAAAATTATCCTAGGCGTGACATGCAACCTAGCGAATTCTCTAAAGAACAAATCCGCAATGTTTGAAGCATCATCGGTTTTATGACAAGCTATAAAATGTGCCATCTTAGAGAATTTATCCACAACAACAAAAATAGAATCCCTCCCCTTCTTAGTCCTATGCAACCCCAAAATAAAGTCCATAGAAATGTCAATCCAAGTTCTTTTTAAGAAAAGCACGCAAAAGTGTTCCCAAAGTTCTAATGACAACTTCAGTTTTTCCATCCGTTTGAGGATGACAAGTAGTAGAAAACAACAATTTTGTGCCAAGTTTAGCCCATAAATTCTTCCAAAAGTAACTCAAGAATTTAACATCGCGACCAGAAACAATAGCCCTAGGCATGCCATTCAACCTAACGACTTCTCTAAAGAACAAATCCGCAATGTTTGAAGCATCATCGGTTTTATGACAAGCAATAAAATGTGCCATCTTAGAGAATCTATCCACAACAACAAAAATAGAATCCCTCCCCTTCTTAGTCCTAGACAACCCCAAAAAAAGTCCATAGAAATGTCAATCCAAGTTCTTTTTACGAATAGCACGCAAAAGTATTCCCAAAGTTCTATTGACAACTTCAGTTTGTCCATCCGTTTGAGCATGACAAGTAGTAGAAAACAACAATTTTGTGCCAAGTTTAGCCCATAAAGTCTTCCAAAAGTAACTCAAGAATTCAACATCGCGACCAGAAAAAATTATCCTAGGCGTGACATGCAACCTAGCGAATTCTCTAAAGAACAAATCCGCAATGTTTGAAGCATCATCGATTTTAGGACAAGCTATAAAATGTGCCATCTTAGAGAATCTATCCACAACAACAAAAATAGAATCCCTCCCCTTCTGAGTCCTAGACAACCACATAATAAAGTCCATAGAAATGTCAATCCAAGTTCTTTTTAAGAATAACACACAAAAGTGTTCCCAAAGTTCTATTGACAACTACAGTTTGTCCATCCGTTTGAGCATGACAAGTAGTAGAAAACAACAATTTTGTGCCAAGTTTAGCCCATAAAGTCTTTCCAATGTAACTCAAGAATTTAACATCGCGACCAGAAACAAAAATTCTAAGCTTGCCATGCAACCTAATGACTTCTCTAAAGAACAAATCCGCCATGTTTGAAGCATCATCGATTTTAGGACAATCTATAAAATGTGCCATCTTAGAAAATCTATCCACAACAACCAAAATAGAATCCCTACCCTTCTTAGTCCTAGGCAACCCCAAAATAAAGTCCATAGAAATGTCAATCCAAGTTCTTTTTAAGAATAGCACGCAAAAGTATTCCCAAAGTTTTATTGACAACTCCAGTTTGTCCATCCGTTTGAGCATGACAAGTAGTAGAAAACAACAATTTTGTGCCAAGTTTAGCCCATAAAGTCTTCCAAAAGTAACTCAAGAATTCAACATCGCAACCAGAAAAAATTATCCTAGGCGTGACATGCAACCTAGCGAATTCTCTAAAGAACAAATCCGCAATGTTTGAAGCATCATCGGTTTTATGACAAGCTATAAAATGTGCCATCTTAGAGAATTTATCCAGAACAACAAAAATAGAATCCCTCCCCTTCTTAGTCCTATGCAACCCCAAAATAAAGTCCATAGAAATGTCAATCCAAGTTCTTTTAAGAAAAGCCCGCAAAAGTGTTCCCAAAGTTCTAATGACAACTTCAGTTTTTCCATCCGTTTGAGGATGACAAGTAGTAGAAAACAACAATTTTGTGCCAAGTTTAGCCCATAAATTCTTCCAAAAGTAACTCAAGAATTTAACATCGCGACCAGAAACAATAGCCCTAGGCATGCCATTCAACCTAACGACTTCTCTAAAGAACAAATCCGCAATGTTTGAAGCATCATCGGTTTTATGACAAGCAATAAAATGTGCCATCTTAGAGAATCTATCCACAACAACAAAAATAGAATCCCTCCCCTTCTTAGTCCTAGACAACCCCAAAAAAAGTCCATAGAAATGTCAATCCAAGTTCTTTTTACGAATAGCACGCAAAAGTATTCCCAAAGTTCTATTGACAACTTCAGTTTGTCCATCCGTTTGAGCATGACAAGTAGTAGAAAACAACAATTTTGTGCCAAGTTTAGCCCATAAAGTCTTCCAAAAGTAACTCAAGAATTCAACATCGCGACCAGAAAAAATTATCCTAGGCGTGACATGCAACCTAGCGAATTCTCTAAAGAACAAATCCGCAATGTTTGAAGCATCATCGATTTTAGGACAAGCTATAAAATGTGCCATCTTAGAGAATCTATCCACAACAACAAAAATAGAATCCCTCCCCTTCTGAGTCCTAGACAACCACATAATAAAGTCCATAGAAATGTCAATCCAAGTTCTTTTTAAGAATAACACACAAAAGTGTTCCCAAAGTTCTATTGACAACTACAGTTTGTCCATCCGTTTGAGCATGACAAGTAGTAGAAAACAACAATTTTGTGCCAAATTTAGCCCATAAAGTCTTTCCAATGTAACTCAAGAATTTAACATCGCGACCAGAAACAAAAGTTCTAAGCTTGCCATGCAACCTAATGACTTCTCTAAAGAACAAATCCGCCATGTTTGAAGCATCATCGATTTTAGGACAATCTATAAAATGTGCCATCTTAGAAAATCTATCCACAACAACCAAAATAGAATCCCTACCCTTCTTAGTCCTAGGCAACCCCAAAATAAAGTCCATAGAAATGTCAATCCAAGTTCTTTTTAAGAATAGCACAAAAAGTGTTCCCAAAGTTCTATTGACAACTTCAGTTTGTCCATACGTTTGAGCATGACAAGTAGTAGAAAACAACAATTTTGTGCCAAGTTTAGCCCATAAAGTCTTTCCAAAGTAACTCAAGAATTTAACATCGCGACCAGAAACAAAAGTTCTAAGCATGCCATGCAACTTAACGACTTCTCTAAAGAACAAATCCGCAATGTTTGAAGCATCATCGATTTTATGACAAGCTATAAATGTGCCATCTTAGAGAATCTATCCACAACAAAAAAAATTGAATCCCTCCCCTTCTTAGTCCTAGGCAACCCCAAAATAAAGTCCATAGAAATGTCAATCCAAGTTCTTTTTAAGAATAGCACGCAAAAGTATTCCCAAAGTTTTATTGACAACTCCAGTTCGTCCATCCGTTTGAGCATGACAAGTAGTAGAAAACAACAATTTTGTGCCAAGTTTAGCCCATAAAGTCTTTCAAAAGTAACTCAAGAATTTAACATCGCGATCAGAAGCAATATTCCTAGTGTAATAGCCGAGCCCGGTGTACGGTACGATTTAAGTTTCGTTTGTTATTTGGGATATTTGATTAGATGTTCAGAGTTGTATTTTGGGCTATAGTATTGTTAGTTTTATTGTCTTGAGGTGTTAGTTGACGTTGGTTGTTCGTTTCAGAGTTTCGGATCGATTTTAGTTGCATGGGAATAGTGCTTTGCCGTGACTAGAGTGCACCCGCGCTCTTAACTGGAGTGCCCCCGCGGTGTACTGTGCTGTTTTGGAGTTGGAATGCCGTGAGCACACCGCACCCGCGGTGATGTAGAGACCGCCCCTGCGGTAGAGACCGCACCCGCGCTGCTTGCGTCGCTGCACCCGCGCTGTTCGTGTTCCAGAATTTTTGAGAATGCCGTAACTTAGGCGCACCCGCGGTCCTTGTGTTGACGCACCCGCGGTGAAGGTATGGGCGAGATATTTAGTCGATTTTGGAGTGGTTGGCCATCACTTTTCCTTTTTCTTTCCTTCTCATTTTCGCATTTTCTCTCCATTTTAGGGTTTTTCATCAATTCTTTCACTCCCTATCTTCGATTCAAGCGTTTGTTTGGAATTTCGACTTGAGTTCGAAGTTCTCCTTGGTGCTAGGAAGCTTGGGTAAGCTTTTGGTGTGATTCTGTTAAGGTTGTAAATTAAGAGTTGTTTAGGTTGGTTGTTTATGTGGATTTATGGATTATTTAGCTTGTAATCTTGGATATTTAGTTGATATTGGTGTTATTTGTGGATTATTTGTTGTAGGTGGTGATCAAGAGCTAAGTTGAGGTGTTTGTTGTGGTTTGTAAGTGGAATTTCATCCTTTTTGCTCACATGATATTATATGTATTGTGTTTTAAAGATTTTAAAGTGATATTCCCTTCCATTGATCCATTGTTATGTATTGATTTCATTGATTATCTATTGGAGGTATTGTATACCTCACTATTGTTAAAAGGGAATACAAGAGAAAATATGAGATTGTGAAAGGACGGCCTTAAATGCTATTCAGAGTTCAAATGTTTTCGGATTGATAAATACATAGTCAGAGATTGCATGCAATATTAGATGATCATCGCCTATAGGCTTATATCCCTCAGAGTTATCGGTATTTATATCGATTTGGGATACGAGCACCCCAGAGCAGAGATACTATTGATATCAATCCCCAGAGCAAAAGAGAAATACCATCATATTTTTATGCTATTGCTATGTTATTGATATTCAGAGTTTACAGTTCAGAGTTGATGGTATTTATGATTTCAAAGATATGTTTTACAGAGTTATTGTTCATTGTTATATAAGAGTTCCACTTGCTGAGATTTATTCTCATTCCAGTTATTTTCATGTGATGCAGATCAGAGTGGTGCTCCGGGACGTTGACTGTAGATCGGGGGTCATATGCATACACCGTTGGAAGGATGATTTTGGCATGATCATAGGAATGATGTTTTGTTTTTGTTATGTCATTTAAATGATCATGTATTTATTTTGTAAAGATATTTAAAGAAATGTATTTTGAAACTCCTTCCGTATATTTTTAAAAGAGAAAATTTTATTTCCGCTGCGTATTTATTTTAAAAGAGGATCAGGGTGTCACAATAACACACAAAAGTGTTCTCAAAGTTCTATTCAAAACTACATTTTGTCCATACGTTTGAGCATGACAAATAGTAGAAAACAACAATTTTGTGCCAAGTTTAGCCCATAAAGTCTTTCCAATGTAACTCAAGAATTTAACATCGCGACCAGAAACAAAAGTTCTAAGCACGCCATGCAACCTAATGACTTCTCTAAAGAACAAATCCGCAATGTTTGAAGCATCATCGATTTTAGGACAAGCTATAAAATGTGCCATCTTAGAGAATCTATCCACAACAACAAAAATAGAATCCCTACCCTTCTTAGTCCTAGGCAACCCCAAAATAAAGTCCATAGAAATGTCAATCCAAGTTCTTTTTAAGAATAGCACAAAAAGTGTTCCCAAAGTTCTATTGACAACTTCAGTTTGTCCATCCATTTGAGCATGACAAGTAGTAGAAAACAACAATTTTGTGCCAAGTTTAGCCCATAAAGTATTCCAAAAGTAACTCAAGAATTTAACGTCGCGATCCGAAGCAATAGTCCTAGGCATGCCATGCAACCTAACGACTTCTCTAAAGAACAAATCCGCCATGTTCGAAGCATCGTCGGTTTTATGACAAGCTTTAAAATGTGCCATCTTAAAGAATCTATCCACAACAACAAAAATAGAATCCCTCCACTTCTTAGTCCTAAGCAACCCCAAAATAAAGTCCATAGAAATGTCAATCCAAGTTCTTTTTAAGAATAGCACGCAAAAGTGTTCCAAAAGTTCTATTGACAACTTCAGTTTGTCCATCCGTTTGAGCATGACAAGTAGTAGAAAACAACAATTTTGTGCCAAGTTTAGCCCACAAAGTCTTTTAAAAGTAACTCAAGAATTTAACATCGCGATCAGAAGCAATAGTCCTAGTCATGCCATGCAACCTAACGACTTCTCTAAAGAACAAATCCGCAATGTTTGAAGCATCATCAGTTTTCTGACAAGCTATAAAATGTGTCATCTTAGAGAATCTATCCACAACAACAAAAATAGAATCCCTCCCCTTCTTAGTCCTAGGCAACCACAAAATAAAGTCCATAGAAATGTCAATTCAAGTTCTTTTTAAGAATAACACGCAAAAGTGTTCCCAAAGTTCTATTGACAACTACAGTTTGTCCATTCGTTTGAGCATGACAAGTAGTAGAAAACAACAATTTTGTGCCAAGTTTAGCCCATGAAGTCTTTTCAAAGTTACTCAAGAATTTAACATCGCGACCAGAAACAATAGTCCTAGGCATGCCATGCAACCTAATGACTTCTCTAAAGAACAAATCCGCCATGTTTGAAGCATCATCGGTTTTATGAGAGGCTATAAAATGTGTCATCTTAGAGAATCTATCCACAACAACAAAAATAGAATCCCTCCCCTTCTTAGTCCTAGGCAATCCCAAAATAAAGTCCATAGAAATGTCAATCCAAGTTCTTTTTAAGAATAGCACGCAAAAGTGTTCCCAAAGTTCAATTGACAACTACAGTTTGTCTATCCATTTGAGCATGACAAGTAGTAGAAAACAACAATTTTGTGCCAAGTTTAGCCCATAAAGTCTTTCCAAAGTAACTCAATAATTTAACATCGCGACCAGAAACAAAAGTTCTAAGCATGCCATGCAACCTAACGACTTCTCTAAAGAACAAATCCGCAATGTTTGAAGCATCATCGGTTTTATGACAAGCAATAAAATGTGCCATCTTAGAGAATCTATCCACAACAACAAAAATAGAATCCCTCCCCTTCTTAGTCCTAGACAACCCCAAAAAAAGTCCATAGAAATGTCAATCCAAGTTCTTTTTACGAATAGCACGCAAAAGTATTCCCAAAGTTCTATTGACAACTTCAGTTTGTCCATCCGTTTGAGCATGACAAGTAGTAGAAAACAACAATTTTGTGCCAAGTTTAGCCCATAAAGTCTTCCAAAAGTAACTCAAGAATTCAACATCGCGACCAGAAAAAATTATCCTAGGCGTGACATGCAACCTAGCGAATTCTCTAAAGAACAAATCCGCAATGTTTGAAGCATCATCGGTTTTATGACAAGCTATAAAATGTGCCATCTTAGAGAATTTATCCACAACAACAAAAATAGAATCCCTCCCCTTCTTAGTCCTATGAAACCCCAAAATAAAGTTCATAGAAATGTCAATCCAAGTTCTTTTTAAGAAAAGCACGCAAAAGTGTTCCAAAAGTTCTATTGACAACTTCAGTTTTTCCATCCGTTTGAGGATGACAAGTAGTAGAAAAAAACAATTTTGTGCCAAGTTTAGCCCATAAATTCTTCCAAAAGTAACTCAAGAATTTAACATCGCGACCAGAAACAATAGTCCTAGGCATGCCATGCAACCTAACGACTTCTATAAAGAACAAATCCGCAATGTTTAACGCATCATCGGTTTTATGACAAGCTATAAAATGTGCCATCTTAGAGAATCTATCCATAACAAGAAAAATAGAATCCCTCCCCTTCTTAGACCTAGGCAACCCCAAAATAAAGTCCATAGAAATGTCAATCCAAGTTCTTTTTAAGAATAGCACTCAAAAGTGTTCCCAAAGTTCTATTGACAACTTCAGTTTCTCCATCCGTTTGAGGATGACAAGTAGTAGAAAACAACAATTTTGTGCCAAGTTTATAGCCCATAAAGTATTCCAAAAGTAACTCAAGAATTTAACATCGCGACGAGAATCAATAGTCCTAGGCATGCCATGCAACCTAACGACTTCTCTAAAGAACAAATCCGCAATGTTTGAGGCATCATTGGTTTTATGACAAGCTATAAAATGTGCCATCTTAGATAATCTATCCACAACAACAAAAATAGAATCCCTCCCCTTCTGAGTCCTAGACAACCACATAATAAAGTCCATAGAAATGTCAATCCAAGTTCTTTTTAAGAATAACACACAAAAGTGTTCCCAAAGTTCTATTGACAACTACAGTTTGTCCATCCGTTTGAGCATGACAAGTAGTAGAAAACAACAATTTTGTGCCAAGTTTAGCCCATAAAGTCTTTCCAATGTAACTCAAGAATTTAACATCGCGACCAGAAACAAAAGTTCTAAGCATGCCATGCAACCTAATGAATTCTCTAAAGAACAAATCCGCCATGTTTGAAGCATCATCGATTTTAGGACAATCTATAAAATGTGCCATCTTAGAAAATCTATCCACAACAACAAAAATAGAATCCCTACCCTTCTTAGTCCTAGGCAACCCCAAAATAAAGTCCATAGAAATGTCAATCCAAGTTCTTTTTAAGAATAGCACAAAAAGTGTTCCCAAAGTTCTATTGACAACTTCAGTTTGTCCATACGTTTGAGCATGACAAGTAGTAGAAAACAACAATTTTGTGCCAAGTTTAGCCCATAAAGTCTTTCCAAAGTAACTCAAGAATTTAACATCGCGACCAGAAACAAAAGTTCTAAGCATGCCATGCAACCTAACGACTTCTCTAAAGAACAAATCCGCAATGTTTGAAGCATCATCGATTTTATGACAAGCTATAAATGTGCCATCTTAGAGAATCTATCCACAACAAAAAAAATAGAATCCCTCCCCTTCTTAGTCCAAGGCAACCCCAAAATAAAGTCCATAGAAATGTCAATCCAAGTTCTTTTTAAGAATAGCACGCAAAAGTATTCCCAAAGTTTTATTGACAACTCCAGTTTGTCCATCCGTTTGAGCATGACATGTAGTATCCCGATGCCTAATTTGAGTTAATTATTGGATTAATTATATTTAGGTGGGATCGGAAGGACCGAACCGGGTTCGGATCGTCCGAAGAGGGTTCGGATCGTCCGAAGACAGGTGGCTGGACACGTGGAAGACATGCAGAGTTCGGATCGTCCGATCAGGGTTCGGATCGTCCGAAGACAGGTGTCTGGACACGTGGAAGACATGCAGGGTTCGGATCGTCCGATAAGGGTTCGGAAGGTCCGAAGGGTACAGGGTTCGGATCGTCCGAAGTGGATCGGATCGTCCGAAGAGGATCGGATCGTCCGATCGTTGTCTATAAATAGAGGCGCGAGGCTTCACTTTTTACTCGCCAATTCCGAGTGTTCCAGAGCGTTTTAGTCGTTTCTGATGGGTTTCTAGTCTTTTCCCGAGGTTTAGGCACTAGCGGGGAGCTACTGGTTTTGTAGACGAGCTGTGCTCTAGTTGGGAGCTAGCGGCATCAGTGGGCTGACTACGGACGCAGGCTTGATTCTAGGGCTGATTTCTAGGATCTACTGGTTTGAGGTACGAAAGTACTATCCGAGATAGCAGGATTGAGTATGCTTTACTATGTGTTGCATGTTTATATGTTGCATTATTATCTGTCATATGATGCATGGTTTATTATGCGGCATTTGCATAATCATGTTGAGCCTGACTATTTTTTAGATAGCCTGTTGAGAGGGTGCTCAGCCCTCGTTTGTTGTGGATGGTTGGACCCCGTTGGCCGACGGTGGTCAGGTCACCGGTATATCCACAGGTTTATTTTGGTATGGGAGCCACCTCCTGGTGCGACGGCGCAGAGTGCTACATACCTTGACGTCATTTTACCTGAGCAGTATTTCGATATACCCAGATCCTGGTATCCAGTACATTTTGCATACATGCATGTCATAGTCTTGTATACTCATGCTTTCGGTGCTGAGCGTTTTATGCTCACGTCCTCGGTTTATCTCTGTTTTGGACACCCTATTCGATGGGGCAGGTCTCAGGTTGGACGGTCCAGGAGGGAGTGGACAGGGAGCTGGCAGAGGTTGACTTGTAGTTATTGGTATTTGTTCTTGGAATTTAGTTCGATCTGGTTGTTTAAGTATTTTTGTACTTACAGATTCGATTGGGTTGTATTACTGTTTTTCCGCTGTTTTACCTGATTCAGTTTTAATGTTAATTTTGCATGCTTAAGTTCTGATTAGTAGGTGATTCTGGAACGGGTCACTACATTTATGGTATCAGAGCATGCATTAAGATTTTGGGATTTAGAACTGTTCTTTTGGGTTTAATCTCTGGTAACTTTTGTAGCTAAAAGATGTCTGGTTTTGACGACAATGCTAGTAGTCATGGCAGCGTTGGACGCTGGGGAGACCACGACGATCGGGAGCGTCGTCGAGAGCATCGAGAACGTCGTCAACACCGTCGTGATGAGCCTCGGAGTTTTAGTATGCATCGGTTCTTGCAGATGGGGCCGAAACCTCTTTCGGGCGGTGAGACCCCGGATGTTGCGGAGAACTGGCTTGAGAGGATGGAGAGCTGCTTCAAGACTTTTCAGTGCTCGGCGGAGCAGCAGATTGATACCCTTGATTTCTTGCTGGAGGGTGGTGCGCGCAAGTGGTGGAGGTCTACCTCTGCACCGATAGTTCAGCGACTGGGTCGAGTTCTTTGTGCCGATTTCCGAGCCGCTTTCATGTTGCTTTACTTTCCGCCAGCTCTTCTGCAGACCAAGGCGATTGAGTTGATCAATCTGAAGCAGGGAAGTTTGTCTGTTGATGAGTATCAGCAGAAGTTCTTTGAGTTGCTTCCGTATGTTCCGCATGTCAGTGACAATGCTATGGCCAAGTATAACCATTTTCTTCAGGGCCTCAATCAGGAGATTTATGATCGGGTTGTTGTCTGCGATGATCCGACATCGTATGAGGGCCTTGTAAATCGTTGTCGCCAGGCTGAGGGCAGTTTGTTGAGAGGTCGAGCCATGCAGTCTGCTCGTCCTACTAGTTCTTTGGGTCCCCGCGCCCAAGCATTCAAGAAAGCTGGATCTACTTCTTCTTCCTCTGGATCTGGAGGAGTTCACCATTTTGGGAAGAAGAAGGGCCCGTGTCAGCATTGCGGGAAGGATCATCCGACGGAACGTTGTCGCAAGGTTGCGGGTGCTTGTTACAAGTGCGGTGAGTTGGGCCACATGAAGAGAGATTGTCCACAGACGGGCGAAGGATCAGGATCTGGTTCTCAGTCTTCAGTTCATCAGAGGCCACAGCAGGGACAGTCTACTCAGGGTTCTAACCTCCGACCGCGTACTCAAGGGCAGGTCTTTGCTCTTAACCAGGATCAGGCTGCTGAGAAGAACGAGAGAGTTATCGCAGGTTTATTTTTATTATGTGGATTACCTGCTTACGTTCTCATTGATACTGGTGCATCTCATTCATTCATATCTGCGAGATTTGCTAAGCGTCATGCATTACCTTTCACTTCTTTGGACGTTGTGGTATCTGTTTCCACACCGATGGGTCATTCGGTGCTAGCTAGACGTCTAGTTTTAGGTTGTCCTCTAGAATTTGAGGGTAATGTTTTAATTGCTAATTTGATGATTCTTGCGATGGAGGATTTTGATTGCATTCTGGGAATAGATGTGCTGACTGTGTTTAGAGCTACTGTGGACTGTTATCAGAAGTTTGTGCAGTTTCGTCCAGTTGAGGGCGACAGTAGGTTTTTCTATGGAGAGGGAGCGCGACCCCCGATGCCTGTGGTTTCTGCTCTGAAAACCTGTCGTGCTTTAGAGTCGGGCGGGGAAGGCTACCTTATTTATGCTATTGATTCGTCCGCAGATAGTGTCGGTATCAGTGACATTCCAGTGGTTTGCGATTTTCCGGATGTTTTTCCCGAGGAGATTCCTGGTTTTCCTCCCGTTCGGGAAGTGGATTTCGGCATTGATTTAGTGCCAGGCACGGCACCAATCTCTAGAGCTCCTTATCGTTTAGCTCCATCGGAGATGCAAGAATTGAAACAGCAGTTGCAGGATCTTCTTGACAAGGGGTATATTCGACCCAGTGTGTCCCCGTGGGGAGCACCAGTTCTTTTTGTCAAAAAGAAGGATGGTTCTATGCGGCTCTGCATAGATTATCGGCAGTTGAATCGTGCTACGATAAAGAATAAGTATCCGTTGCCACGGATTGATGATTTATTTGATCAACTGCAAGGTACCTCTGTGTATTCCAAAATTGATTTAAGGTCTGGTTATCATCAGCTTCGAGTTCATCAGGGAGATATATCAAAGACTGCATTCAGGACCCGGTATGGGCATTATGAGTTTCTGGTTATGCCTTTTGGGGTGACGAATGCACCAGCAGTTTTTATGGATCTGATGAATCGGGTTTTTCGGGAATTCTTGGATAAGTTTGTTGTGGTGTTTATAGATGATATCTTAATCTATTCGCATGATCAGCAAGAACACGCACAACACTTAAGGATTATTTTACAGACACTTCGCGAGAATCAGCTTTATGCGAAGTTGAGTAAATGTGAGTTTTGGATTGACAGGGTTGTATTCCTTGGTCATGTCATTTCTAGCAAGGGAGTTTCAGTTGACCCAAGTAAGGTGGAAGCGGTATTGAACTGGTCGCGTCCGACAACAGTAGCCGAGATCCGCAGTTTTCTGGGATTGGCTGGGTATTATCGCCGTTTCATTGTCAACTTCTCTCAGATTGCTAAGTCACTCACTCAGCTCACTCGGAAAGATGTTTCATTTGAGTGGACATCAGAGTGCGAAGAGAGTTTCTTGGAACTTCGCAGACGTTTGACATCTGCGCCTGTTTTGGCTTTACCGTCTGGATCTGGTGGTTTCAGTGTTTACACCGATGCCTCTTTACAAGTACTAGGGTGTGTTCTGATGCAGAATGAGCATGTGATTGCTTATGCGTCGAGACAGTTAAAGCCTCATGAAGAAAACTATCCTGTTCATGATCTGGAATTAGCAGCGATCGTTTTTGCTTTGAAAATCTGGCGCAATTATCTGTATGGTGAGCGATTTGAGATCTTCACTGATCATAAGAGTTTGAAGTAACTGTTCACTCAGGCTGAGTTGAACATGCGTCAGCGTCGTTGGATGGATCTACTCAAGGATTACGATTGTGAGATCAAGTATCATCCAGGATCTGCGAATCTCACGGCCGATGCTCTTAGTCGCAAGGTGAGATTATCTGCTCTTCATACTTGTGCTGTATCTGGGATTATTCAGGATTTCTGTTCGATGGGATTCAATTGTAAGCATCGGAAGAGAACAGAGAGTATCCGTATAGCTACTATTTTGTCCGAGCCAGTTTTGTATTCTCGGATTAGAGATGCTCAGATGTCTGATTCTAAGGTTCAGAAATTAGCTCGGTTGGCTGATGGAGATAATACTTCTGGATTCCACTATCAGTCCGAGGGTCTTTTGTGCTTATCTGGTCGTGTTGTTGTACCGGAAGATGACACTTTGAGGGAGGAGATTTTGTCCCAGGCTCATCGTAGCAAGTTGAGTGTTCATCCAAGGAGCAACAAGATGTATAAGGATTTGAGGACTCGATTTTGGTGGAAAGGTATGAAACGTAATGTTTATCAGTATGTCTCCAAGTGCCTAGTCTGTCAGCAGGTGAAGGCTGAGTATCGACGACCTGGAGGTTTGTTGCAGAATCTTCCTATTCCGGAGTGGAAGTGGGAGCATATCACGATGGACTTCGTGACTCACTTGCCTATGTCTGTGGGGAATAGAGATGCTATCTGGGTGGTAGTGGATCGGCTTACTAAGTCTGCCCATTTTCTTCCATATAACAGAGATTTCACTTTCGATCGGATGGCACGGTTGTACATTCAGGAGATTGTACGGTTTCATGGTGTGCCCGTGAGTATCGTTAGTGACAGAGATCCTCGATTTACATCTAGATTTTGGGGCAGCTTTCAGCAAGCTTTGGGCACTACCTTGAGTTTGAGTACTGCATATCACCCAGAGACTGACGGTCAGTCAGAGAGGACTATTCGTACTCTTGAGGATATGTTGAGATCTTGTGTGATGGATTTCGGGCCAGCTTGGCAGGATCATCTGCCACTGATAGAGTTTGCATACAACAACAGTTTTCATAGGAGTATTGGTATGTCTCCGTTTGAAGCATTGTATGGTCGACGTTGTCGTACTCCTCTGTTCTTGGAAGAAGTCGGAGAACGACAGGTCGAGGGTCCAGAATTGATTCAGCAGGCCATGGACAAAGTTCTTTTGATCAAACAACGGATTAAGACTGCTCAGGATCGACAAGCGAGTTATGCGAACTCCAAGCGCAGACCTCTTCATTTTGATGCAGGCGAGAAAGTGTTTCTCAAGGTATCACCTTTTCGGAGGATTCTGAGATTTGGACTCAAGGGTAAGCTATCTCCGAGATTCATTGGTCCTTTTGAGATCTTAGAATGTGTGGGAGATTTGGCCTACAGATTTGCTTTGCCACCGTATCTGTCTAGTGTTCACAATGTGTTTCATGTGTCCTTGTTGAGACGATACGTAGCGGATGAGTCTCATGTTTTGCATCCGACAGAAGTTCAGCTGAATCCGGATTTGTCTTTTGTGGAAAGACCGGTTTCGATCTTAGACCGGAAGGATAAGGTACTGCGGAATAAGATTATTCCTCTTGTCTTAGTGCAGTGGCAGCGCCGAGGTACTGAAGAAGCTACTTGGGAACTAGAGAGTCGCATGCGGTCAGAGCATCCAGAATTGTTCTAGTTGTAGTATTTTCAGTTATGATTGTAATTTCAGTTGTGCTTTCAGTTGTAATTCATTCTTAAGTTGAATGTATTGTTGTTCAGAATTGTCATTCTTCAGACTCGATTTCGCGGACGAAATCCTTTTTAGAGGGGGAGAATGTAGTATCCCGATGCCTAATTTGAGTTAATTATTGGATTAATTATATTTAGGTGGGATCGGAAGGACCGAACCGGGTTCGGATCGTCCGAATAGGGTTCGGATCGTCCGAAGAGGGTTCGGATCGTCCGAAGACAGGTGGCTGGACACGTGGAAGACATGCAGAGTTCGGATCGTCCGATCAGGGTTCGGATCGTCCGAAGACAGGTGTCTGGACACGTGGAAGACATGCAGGGTTCGGATCGTCCGATAAGGGTTCGGAAGGTCCGAAGGGTACAGGGTTCGGATCGTCCGAAGTGGATCGGATCGTCCGAAGAGGATCGGATCGTCCGATCGTTGTCTATAAATAGAGGCGCGAGGCTTCACTTTTTACTCGCCAATTCCGAGTGTTCCAGAGCGTTTTAGTCATTTCTGATGGGTTTCTAGTCTTTTCCCGAGGTTTAGGCACTAGCGGGGAGCTACTGGTTTTGTAGCGGAGCTGTGCTCTAGTTGGGAGCTAGCGGCATCAGTGGGCTGACTACGGACGCAGGCTTGATTCTAGGGCTGATTTCTAGGATCTACTGGTTTGAGGTACGAAAGTACTATCCGAGATAGCAGGATTGAGTATGCTTTACTATGTGTTGCATGTTTATATGTTGCATTATTATCTGTCATATGATGCATGGTTTATTATGCGGCATTTGCATAATCATGTTGAGCCTGACTATTTTTGAGATAGCCTGTTGAGAGGGTGCTCAGCCCTCGTTTGTTGTGGATGGTTGGACCCCGTTGGCCGACGGTGGTCAGGTCACCGGTATATCCACAGGTTTATTTTGGTATGGGAGCCACCTCCTGGTGCGACGGCGCAGAGTGCTACATACCTTGACGTCATTTTACCTGAGCAGTATTTCGATATACCCAGATCCTGGTATCCAGTACATTTTGCATACATGCATGTCATAGTCTTGTATACTCATGCTTTCGGTGCTGAGCGTTTTATGCTCATGTCCTCGGTTTATCTCTGTTTTGGACACCATATTCGATGGGGCAGGTCTCAGGTTGGACGGTCCAGGAGGGAGTGGACAGGGAGCTGGCAGAGGTTGACTTGTAGTTATTGGTATTTGTTCTTGGAATTTAGTTCGATCTGGTTGTTTAAGTATTTTTGTACTTACAGATTCGATTGGGTTGTATTACTGTTTTTCCGCTGTTTTATCTGATTCAGTTTTAATGTTAATTTTGCATGCTTAAGTTCTGATTAGTAGGTGATTCTGGAACGGGTCACTACATGACAAGTAGTAGAAAACAAAAATTTTGTGCCAAGTTTAGCCCATAAAGTCTTTCAAAAGTAACTCAAGAATTTAACATCGCGATCAGAAGCAATATTCCTAGTCATGCCATGCAACCTAACGACTTCTCTAAAGAACAAATCCGCAATGTTTGAAGCATCATCAGTTTTCTGACAAGCTATAAAATGTGTCATCTTACAGAATCTATCCACAACAACAAAAATAGAATCCCTCCCCTTCTTAGTCCTAGGCAACCCCAAAATAAAGTCCATAGAAATGTCAATCCAAGTTCTTTTTAAGAATAGCACGCAAAAGTGTTCCCAAAGTTCTATTGACAACTACAGTTTGTCCATCCGTTTGAGCATGACAAGTAGTAGAAAACAACAATTTTGTGCCAAGTTTAGCCCATAAAGTCTTTCCAAAGTAACTCAAGAATTTAACATCGCGACCAGAAACAAAAGTTCTAAGCATGCCATGCAACCTAACGACTTCTCTAAAGAACAAATCCGCAATGTTTGAAGCATCATCGATTTTATGACAAGCTATAAATGTGCCATCTTAGAGAATCTATCCACAACAACAAAAATAGAATCCCTCCCCTTCTTAGTCCTAGGCAACCCCAAAATAAAGTCCATAGAAATGTCAATCCAAGTTCTTTTTAAGAATAACACGCAAAAGTGTTCCCAAAGTTCTATTGACAACTACAGTTTGTCCATTCGTTTGAGCATGACAAGTAGTAGAAAACAACAATTTTGTGCCAAGTTTAGCCCATAAAGTCTTTCCAAAGTAACTCAAGAATTTAACATCACGACCAGAAACAAAAGTTCTAAGCATGCCATGCAACCTAACGACTTCTCTAAAGAACAAATCCGCAATGTTTGAAGAATCATCGATTTTATTACAAGCTATAAAATGTGCCATCTTAGAGAATCTATCCACAACAACAAAAATAGAATCCCTCTCCTTCTTAGTCCTAGGCAACTCCAAAATAAAGTCCATAGAAATGTCAATCCAATTTCTTTTTAAGAATAGCACGCAAAAGTGTTCCCAAAGTTCTATTGACAACCTTCAGTTTGTCCATCCGTTTGAGGATGACAAGTAGTAGAAAACAACAATTTTGAGTCAAATTTAGCCCATAAAGTATTCCAAAAGTAACTCAAGAATTTAACATCGCGACCAGAAACAATAGTCCTAGGCATGCCATGCAACCTAACGACTTCTCTAAAGAACAAATCCGCAATGTTTGAATCATCATCGGTTTTATGACAAGCTATAAAATGTGCCATCTTAGAGAATCTATCCACAACTACAAAAAAAGAATCCCTCCCCTTCTTAGTCCTAGGCAACCCCAAAATAAAGTCCATAGAAATGTCAATCCAATTTCTTTTTAAGAATAACACGCAAAAGTGTTCTCAAAGTTCTATTCACAACCTTCAGTTTGTGCATCCGTTTGAGGATGACAAGTAGAAGAAAACAACAATTTTGTGCCAAGTTGAGCCCATAAAGTATTCCAAAAGTAACTCAAGAATTTAACATCACGACCAGAAACAAAAGTCCTAGGCATGCCATGCAACCTAGCGACTTCTCTAAAGAACAAATCTGCAATGTTTGAAGCATCATCGGTTTTATGAGAGGCTATAAAATGTGTCATTTTAGAGAATCTATCCACAACAACAAAAATAGAATCCCTCCCCTTCTTAGTCCTAGGCAACCCCAAAATAAAGTCCATAGAAATGTCAATCCAAGTTCTTTTTAAGAATAGCACGCAAAAGTGTTCCCAAAGTTCTATTGACAACTACAGTTTGTCCATCCGTTTGAGCATGACAAGTAGTAGAAAACAACAATTTTGTGCCAAGTTTAGCCCATAAAGTCTTTCCAAAGTAGCTCAAGAATTTTACATCGGGACCAGAAACAAAAGTTCTAAGCATGCCATGCAACCTAACGACTTCTCTAAAGAACAAATCCGCAATGTTTGAAGCATCATCGATTTTATGACAAGCTATAAAATGTGCCATCTTAGAGAATCTATCCACAACAACAAAAATAGAATCCCTCCCCTTCTTAGTCCTAGGCAACCCCAAAATTGTAATGCCTGAGATTCTTGTAGATAGTTGAATACGAAACGCAAGAACAGACGGGGCGAAATGATGCGATAAAATATGAAATTTTAGCTGTGCAAGACCGCACCCGCGGTCTGGCAAGCACCGCACCCGCGGTGCAATGGGCAGAAAATGAGTGCATTCCCGTAGCCACACCGCACCCGCGGTATTTACATGACCGCACCCGCGGTCATCACTTGTGAAAAATAAAAAGTTCTGCCGAAGCCATAGCGCACCCGCGCTCCTATCGTTACCGCACCCGCAGTGATACTTCCGAGAAATCCACCTTTGTTCTCAGCTTGACACATGGCATGAAGTATATATATATGTAATAGCCGAGCCCGGTGTACGGTATGGTTTAAGATTTTGTATGATTATTGGCTATTTGGGTAATTTTAAGTATAGTTTGGATGTTAAGAGTTTCGAGTTATGATTTATAGTATGGTTGGTTATAGATGATGTGCAGTGTTATTGTAGCGGTGTTTCGATTAAATTCATGATAAATGGTATATTGATCCAAATGGGGTGAGGCCAATTGGATTGGTTAGATAAGACATAAGGCTATAACTTTCTTATTTTGAGTTTTGTTCAAATCATTGTGGAAGGTAAGCCAAAAGTGTCCCGAAGTGTGTTGTGTGATTCGACGTTCCTCCAGTGACACAGGTTGGGAGATTTAGCATAACTTTTTACTTAGACCTCCAAATGATCTGAAATTTTGAGGGAGTGAAGATAAGACATAGAGCTACAACTTTGTAGTTTACCACTTTTTCTAATTCTGACGGGAAGAGGCGTTTCTGAGGCGATCTTTGAAGACGCTGTGCGCAGAGTACGCTGTGGCAGGACCGATGCAGGAGCGCACCCGCGGTCATGTAAGGACCGCACCCGCGGTCTCAGTGGTTCAGAAAATGTTGGTTTGGTCGAAGGCATGGCGCACCCACGGTCCTTGGAGTGCCGCACCCGCGGTCTTGCATTTTGGAGGTATGGTCGAGATTTAAAGTAACTTTTTGGATGATTTGACTTCATTTCCCTTCTTCTTTCCCCTTCAATCTCGTTTTTCTCTCTAAGGAGCAAGGATTTTCTTCCATTTCATCCATTTCCTACCTTTGATTCTTGGATCTAGTTCGATTTTCCACTTGAGATGGAGGTTCTCCGTGGTATAAGGAAGCTAAGGTAAGCTTTTGGTGCGATTCTTTTAAGGTTTTGGGTAAGAGTTGACTTGGGTTGTTGTTCTTGTTGGATTTATGGATTAATTAGCTTGTAATCTTGGATATTGAGTTGATGTTGGTGTTATTTATGGATTATTGTTGTAGGTGGTGAACCAAGAGCTAAGTTTGAGGTGTTCTATTGGGTTGTAAGTGGAATTTCATCCCTTGTGCTCACATGATGTTATATGTATTATGTTTCAAAGGTTTTAATGTGTTATTCCCTTCAATTGATTCATTGTTATGTATTAATTCCATTGCTATGCATATTGGAGGCTTTTATGTCTCATTATTGTTCAAAAGGGAATACAAGAGAAAAGATAGAGTTTCAAAGTGATTGTTAAAGCCAGAGAGATTTTAAATGTTTCTATTGGATTGATAAATATATAGCCAGAGAATTGCATGCAATTAGTTGAACAACGACCATAGGCTTATATCCCTCAAAGTTATCGGTTTATATCGATTTGGGATATGAGCACCCCAGAGCAGAGTTACTATTGATATCAATCCAACCAGAGTAAAGAGAAATACCATCGTATTGCTATCTATTGCTATGTTATTGCTACAGTTATTGCTACAGTATTCATGTTTCAGAGTTGATGGTATTTATGATTTCAAAGTCATGTTTTACAGAGTATACTATGTATCATTGTTATGTAAGAGTTCCACTTGCTGAGATTTATTCTCATTTCAGTTATTTCATGTGATGCAGATCAGAGTGGTGGCCCGGGACGTTGACTATGGACTGGGGGTCATATGCATACACCGTTGGAAGGAAGATTTTGGCATGATCATAGGAATGATGTTTTGTATTTTGTTATGTCATTTTAAATGATCATGTATTACTATTTTGTAAAGACGTTTAAAGAAATGTATTTTGAAACTCCTTCCATATTTTAAAGAAAAATTTATTTCCGCTGCGTATTTTTATTGTTACGGGTCAGAGGTGTCACATTTAGTGGTATCAGAGCCCCGTTCTTCGGACCAATGCATATGACTTCGTCTACTTTCAACTGTCCGGGTATGTTTTCTTGTATCTATCCATTGTTATATATTGATATGTCTTTTGTGAGCACATTGTAGAGTAGAGGATGCCACCTAAGAGGAAAGCAGTAGAGGGTGAGGATAGTTCTTCCTCGAGAGTTGTCGATGAGTTCGGCAAGTTACTGAGAGAGCAGGCCAAGGTCCATAGTGAGCAGATTCAGCAGTTGCTCCGATTGCAAGGAGCAGGTCAGGGCAGAGGTCAGGGTAGAGGGCAGGTTGCTCAGGTTGTTGGCACTGATGCCATATTTTCTGCTTTTAAGAGGATGGATCCGCCAAAGTTTTCAGGGAGCACCGATCCTTTAGTTGCAGTTGAGTGGGTCAAGGCTTTATAGGCGATCTTCGATCATCTCCACTACGAGGATAGAGACCGTATCAGCTGTGCTGCATTCATGTTGGTTAAAGCTGCTCGCATCTGGTGGAATGCGACCAGAGTTGGAGTTGATGTCTCGACACTGAAGTGGACAGAGTTTACAGAGTTGTTCTATGACAAGTATTTCCCCGACGCACTTCGAGCGAGGAAGGTTACGGAGTTCTTGGAGCTTCGACAGGGAAGCATGGATGTTGGTGAGTATATTCTGAAGTTTGAGGAGGGTTGCTTGTTTGCTCCATATGTTGCATCCAACGACAGAGATAAAGGCGCTCATTTCATTCGAGGCCTTAGAGCAGAGGTTCGTAGAGATATCAACATGTCCAAGGCTGTGACTTTCAAGGAAATCGTGTCCAAGGCTTTGTTGGCCGAGCAGGACGAGAAGGACATTGCCCGGGAGAGGCAAGCGAGACATCAGGCTAGTGCTCAGAGGAGCCAGAGTTCGAGTCAGCAAGGTGGAGATCGATTCAAAGGGAAAGACAAGATGGATCTAAGTCCTAGACCACCGACAGTCCCATCTGATCCCGAGAAGCCATTGTGTCCCAAGTGCGGCAGACACCATTGGGGAGAGTGCAGATATGGCACTTATTCTTGTTATCGTTGTGGCACGGCAGACCACGTTGCCAGAGATTGTCCTCGAGGAGCTAGCCAGGAGAAAGTGCAGGGTCGTATCTTTTCGATGACCAAGGAAGATGATGACGATAGGGGAGGTATGCTCGCCAGTGCAGGTACTTCGCTGGTCCTTCCTTTTATTTCATGTTTTGAGGCTGAGAGATTGCTGTGTAGAGGTTGTGATGGGTTTTTGGCTTCTATTGTTGATGTGGATAGTATGGTTAAGTTGAATATTGATGATATTGATGTGGTGAGAGAGTTTGTTGATGTGTTTGAGAATGATGTGCCGGGTTTGCCTCCGGACAGAGATGGGGAGTTTGTGATTGCTTTGATGGTTCCGAGGACCATTGCTCGTTTATCAGCGTTGGTTATTAGGACTACATTGACGGACAGGATCCGTAGAGAGCAGACTGACGAGGTTCAGTTGTTAGAGATGAGAACTAGAGCAGAGGAGAGAGGTACCTTAGAGTTTAGAGTGTATGGTGATGGTTTGGTGACTTTCAGAGGTCGTATATGTGTTCCTGTGTCGATCGTGATTGGTCGTGACCCTAGATTTACTTCAGAGTTTTGGAAGAGTTTGCACAGAGCTATGGGTTCGCGGTTAGCGTTTAGTACAGCTTATCACCCTCAGAGTGACGGTCCGTCAGAGTATTGAGGAACAAAGAGATCGGCATTGTTAAAGTCCTTTAGAGGAATCATTTGATAGAAGAGGCTACGTGGGAACCAGAGGTTGAGATGAGAGAGAGGTATCCTGAGTTGTTCGTGTAGTGACGTCAATTTCGCGGACGAAATTCCTCTAAGGAGGGGAGATTGTAATAGCCGAGCCCGGTGTACGGTATGGTTTAAGATTTTGTATGATTATTGGCTATTTGGGTAAGTTTAAGTATAGTTTGGATGTTAAGAGTTTCGAGTTATGATTTATAGTATGGTTGGTTATAGATGATGTGCAGTGTTATTGTAGCGGCGTTTCGATTAAATTCATGATAAATGGTATATTGATCCAAATGAGGTGAGGCCAATTGGAGTGGTTAGATAAGACATAAGGCTATAACTTTCTTATTTTGAGTTTTGTTCAAATCATTGTGGAAGGTAAGCCAAAAGTGTCCCGAAGTGTGTTGTGTGATTCGACGTTCCTCCAGTGACACAGGTTGGGAGATTTAGCATAACGTTTTACTCAGACCTCCAAATGATCTGAAATTTTGAGGGAGTCAAGATAAGACATAGAGCTACAACTTTGTAGTTTACCACTTTTTCTAATTCGGACGGGAAGAGGCGTTTCTGAGGCGACCTTTGAAGAAGCTGTGCGCAGAGTACGCTGTGGCAGGACCGATGCAGGAGCGCACCCGCGGTCATGTAAGGACCGCACCCGCGGTCCCAGTGGTTCAGAAAATGTTGGTTTGGTCGAAGGCATGGCGCACCCGCGGTCCTTGGAGTGCCGCACCCGCGGTCTTGCTTTTTGGAGGTATGGTCGAGATTTAAAGTAACTTTTTTGATGATTTGACTTCATTTCCCTTCTTCTTTCCCCTTCAATCTCGTTTTTCTCTCTAAGGAGCAAGGGTTTTCTTCCATTTCATCCATTTCCTACCTTTGATTCTTGGATCTAGTTCGATTTTCGACTTGAGATCGAGGTTCTCCGTGGTATAAGGAAGCTAAGGTAAGCTTTTGGTGCGATTCTTTTAAGGTTTTGGGTAAGAGTTGACTTGGGTTGTTGTTCTTGTTGGATTTATGGATTAATTAGCTTGTAATCTTGGATATTGAGTTGATGTTGGTGTTATTTATGGATTATTGTTGTAGGTGGTGAACCAAGAGCTAAGTTTGAGGTGTTCTATTGGGTTGTAAGTGGAATTTCATCCCTTGTGCTCACATGATGTTATATGTATTGTGTTTCAAAGATTTTAATGTGTTATTCCCTTCAATTGATTCATTGTTATGTATTAATTCCATTGCTATGCATATTGGAGGCTTTTATTGTAATAGCCGAGCCCGGTGTACGGTACGATTTAAGTTTCGTTTGTTATTTGGGATATTTGATTAGATGTTCAGAGTTGTATTTTTGGGCTATAGTATTGTTAGTTTTATTGTCTTGAGGTATTAGATGATGTTGGTTGTTCGTTTCAGCGTTTCGGTTTGATTTTTGTTGCATGTGAATAGTGTTTTGCCGTGAGCACACCGCACCCGCGGCGTTGTAGTGACCGCCCCGCGGTGGAGACCGCACCCGCGCTGTTTGCAGTGCCGCACCCGCGCTGTTCGAGTTCCAGATTTTTTTTGAGATGCCGTAGCCATTGCGCACCCGCGGTCCTTGTGTTGGCGCACCCGCGGTGAAGGTATGGGCGAGATATTTAGTCGATTTTGGAGTGGTTGGCCATCACTTTTCCTTTTTCTTTCCTTCTCATTTTCGCATTTCTCTCCATTGCAAGGGTTTTTGGTCATTTCTTTCACTTCCTATCTTCGATTCAAGCGTTTGTTTGGAATTTCGACTTGAGATCGACGTTCTCCTTGGTGCTAGGAAGCTTGGGTAAGCTTTTGGTGCGATTCTGTTAAGGTTGTAAATTAAGAGTTGTTTAGGTTGGTTGTTTATGTGGATTTATGGATTATTTAGCTTGTAATCTTGGATATTTAGTTGATATTGGTGTTATTTGTGGATTATTTGTTGTAGGTGGTGATCAAGAGCTAAGTTGAGGTGTTTGTTGTGGTTTGTAAGTGGAAATTCATTCCTTTTGCTCACATGATTTTATATGTATGTGTTTCAAAGAGTTTATTGTGTTATTCCCTTTCATTTGATCCATAGTATGTATTGTTATATGTATTGGAGGCATTGTATGTCTCATTATTGATTAAAGGGAATACAAAGAGATATATAGAGTTCAAAGTGATTGTTAAAACCAGAGAAGAATTTAAATGTTTTCGGATTGATAAATACATAGTCAGAGATTGCATGCAATATTAGATGATCATCGCCCAGAGGCTTATATCCCTCAGAGTTATCGGTATTAATATCGATTTGGGATACGAGCAACCCCAGAGCAGAGATACTATTGATATCAATCCCCAGAGCAAAAGAGAAATACCATCATATTTTATGCTATTGCTATATTATTGATATTCAGAGTTTACAGTTCAGAGTTGATGGTATTTATGATTTCAAAGAGATGTTTTACAGAGTTATTGTTCATTGTTATATAAGAGTTCCACTTGCTGAGATTTATTCTCATTCCAGTTATTTTCATGTGATGCAGATCAGAGTGGTGCCTCGGGACGTTGACTGTAGATCGGGGGTCATATGCATACACCGTTGGAAGGAGGATTTTGGCATGATCATAGGAATGATATTTTGTTTTTGTTATGTCATTTAAATGATCATGTATTTATTTTGTAAAGATATTTGATGAAATGTATTTTGAAACTCCTTCCGTATATTTTAAAGAGAAAATTTTATTTCCGCTGCGTATTTATTTTAAAAGAGGTCAGGGTGTCACATTTAGTGGTATCAGAGCGGTGTTCTTCGGACCAATGCATATGACTTCGTCTACTTTCAACTGTCCGGGTATGTTTTCTTTGCATCTATCTATTGTTATGTATTGATTGGTATCTTGTGAGCATTGTAGAGTAGAGGATGCCTCCTAAGCGTAAGGCGTCAGAGGGGGAGGATAGTTCGTCCTCGAGAGTTGTCGACGAGTTCGGCAAGTTACTGAAGGAGCAGGCTAAGGTTCACAGTGAGCAGATCCAGCAGTTGCTTAGACTGCAAGGAGCAGGCCAGGGCAGAGACCAAGGTAGGGGGCAGGTTGCTCCAGTAGCAGTTGGTTCTGATGCTATCTTTTCTGCGTTTAAGAGGATGGATCCACCCGAGTTTCCAGGCAGCTCCGATCCTTTAGCTGCAGTAGAGTGGGTCAAGGCTTTGGAGGCGATTTTTTATCATCTCCACTATGAGGACAGAGACCGTATCAGTTGTGCTGTTTTCATGCTGGTTAAAGCTGCACGTTTGTGGTGGAATGCGACCAAGGTTGGCATTGATGTTTCTACTTTGAAGTGGTCTGAGTTTACTGAGCTTTTCTACGACAAGTACTTTCCTGATGCACTGCGAGCGAGGAAGGTCACAGAGTTCTTGGAGCTTCGTCAGGGGAGCTTGAATGTGGACGAGTATATTCTCAGGTTCGAGGAGGGTTGCCTTTTTGCTCCGTACATTGCTACCAGTGATAAAGATAAAGGTGCTCACTTCATTCGAGGCCTTAGAGCGGAGATCAGGCGTGATATCAATATGTCCAAGGCTGTGACTTTCAAGGAGATTGTGTCCAAGGCGTTGCTAGCAGAGCAGGACGAGAAGGATATCGCCAGGGAGAGACAGGCGAGGCACCAGGCTAATGTTCAAAGAGGCCAGAGTTCAGGTCAGCGTGGCAGAGATCGATTCAAGGGGAAGGGCAAGGTGGATCAGAGTCCTAGGCCACCGTCAGTGCCAGTTGCTCCGTCTGATTCTGAGAGATCTTTGTGTCCCAAGTGTGGCAGACCTCATCGTGGAGAGTGTAGATTTGGCACTCGTTCTTGTTATCGTTGTGGCATGCCAGGCCATATTTCCAGAGATTGTCCTAGGGGAGCTAGCCAGGAGAAGGTGCAGGGTCGTATCTTTTCGATGACTAAGGAAGGTATTAATCGTAATTCTTCTGTAATCTCTAGTTCCATTTTAATTTCAGGCAGAGTAGCTACTACTTTGATTGATACTGGTGCTACTCATTCTTTTATGTCTGAATTGTTTTTGAGATCTTTGGGTATAGTTCCTTCTGTTATTCCCCTCCAGCTTAGTGTTGTTTTGCCTTCGGGAGATGTTTTGTGCCCGACTTCCATAGTGTATGCGTGCCCCGTTCGTTTTGTTGATCGAGAGGTCTTTGCTGATTTGATTGTGATCCCGATGGTTGCCTTTGATGTTATTCTTGGCATGGATTGGCTGTCGACCTATCGTGCTGTTATTGATTGCGTTGCTAAGACGGTGACTTTTGCAGATGATGGCCAGGGAGGAGTTCTCGCCAGCTCAGGTACTTCGCTGGTCCTTCCTTTTATTTCGTGTCTTGATGCTGAGAGGCTATTGTGTAGAGGTTGTGATGTTTTTCTAGCATCTGTTGTGGATATGGATAGACTGATTAAGTTGAATATTGATGATATTGATGTGGTGAGGGAGTTTGCGGATGTGTTTGAGGATGATGTTCCGGGTTTGCCGCCGGATAGAGATGTAGAGTTTGTTATTGATCTTGCTCCAGGTACGGTTCCTATTTCTAAGGCTCCGTATAGGATGGCTCCTACCGAGATGAAAGAGTTGAAGACGCAGTTGCAGGATCTTCTAGATAAGGGTTTCATTCGTCCGAGTTCTTCGCCTTGGGGAGCTCCGGTTCTATTTGTTAAGAAGAAGGACGGGTCTTTGCGTCTGTGTATCGATTACAGAGAGCTCAACAAAGTGACGATCAAGAACAAGTATCCGTTGCCACGGATTGACGATCTATTTGACCAACTCCAGGGTGCCACTGTTTTCTCGAAGATTGATCTTCGGTCTGGCTACTATCAGTTGAAGGTTAGGGAGTCTGATATCCCTAAGACGGCTTTCAGGACCAGGTATGGTCACTATGAGTTTCTCGTGATGTCTTTTGGTTTGACCAATGCCCCTTCTGTTTTCATGGACCTGATGAACCGTGTGTTCAAGCCGTATTTGGATAGCTTCGTCATTGTCTTTATCGACGATATATTGATCTATTCCAAGACCAGAGAGCTTCATTCAGAGCATCTCAGAGTTGTTCTCCAGTTGCTGAGAGAGCGGAGGTTGTTTGCTAAGTTGAAGAAGTGTGAGTTTTGGCTGGATCAGATTTCTTTTCTAGGCCATGTCGTTTCGAGGGATGGCATTGCTGTTGATCCGATGAAGATAGAGGCGATTCAGAAGTGGCCTATTCCTACGACTGTTTCAGAGGTACGCAGTTTCCTTGGTTTGGCGGGTTATTATCGTCGTTTTATTTCGGATTTTTCCAAGATTGCCCTGCCATTGTCCAATCTGACAAGGAAGACTGTGAAGTTCGAGTGGTCTATAGATTGCCAGAGCGCATTTCAGGAGTTGAAGGATAGATTGACGTCAGCTCCTATTCTCGCATTGCCCAGTGGTTCAGAGGATTTTGTGGTCTTTACCGATGCGTCGAAGAAGGGTCTCGGTGCAGTGTTGATGCAGAGAGGTAAGGTCATTGCCAATGCTTCTCGCCAGTTGAAGGATTATGAGAAGAATTATCCGACGCACGATTTGGAGCTAGCAGCTGTGGTTTTCGCCCTTAAGATTTGGAGACATTATCTGTATGGCGAAAAGTGTGAGATCTTCACAGACCACAAGAGTTTGAAGTATCTGTTCTCGCAGAAAGAGCTCAATATGCGGCAGAGGAGGTGGTTAGAGCTTGTCAAGGATTACGATGTAACTATCAGTTATCACCCAGGGAAGGCGAATGTTGTGGCTGATGCTTTAAGCCGCAAGTCGAGTGTTTCATTGAGTTCTTTGATTCAGAGACCGTTACTGATGGATTTGCAGAGAGAGGATATTGATCTGGTGATTCCAGGCACCATTGCTCGTCTTTCAGCGTTGGTTATTCGATCTTCTTTGACGGACAGGATTCGTAGAGAGCAGTCGACTGATGTTCAGTTGACAGAGTTGAGAGATAGAGCAGAGATTAGAGGTAATTCAGAGTTCGCCTTGAATGGTGATGGTTTGGTGACTTTCAGAGGTCGTATTTGTGTTCCTTCTGGCGACGATATTCGTAGAGATATTCTGACAGAGGCTCATACCGCGCCGTATTCGATTCATCCAGGCAGTACGAAGATGTATCAGGATCTTCGTCGACTCTACTGGTGGCCAGGTATGAAGAAGGATGTTGCCGTGTTCATTTCTCAGTGCCTTACTTGTCAGCAGGTGAAGATTGAGCACCAGAGACCTGCTGGGACATTGTTGTCGTTGCCGATTCCTCAGTGGAAGTGGGAGCATATTACGATGGATTTCGTGACTGGTCTTCCCAGAGTGCGGAGAGGTTTCAATTCTATTTGGGTTATCGTTGATAGATTGACTAAGTCAGCACACTTTCTTCCAGTCAAGACGACGTATTCGATGAACCAGTATGCCGAGGACTACATAGCAGAGATTGTCAGACTTCATGGTGTTCCTGTGTCGATCGTGTCTGATCGTGACCCCAGATTTACTTCAGAGTTTTGGAAGAGTTTGCACAGAGCTATGGGTTCGCGATTAGCATTCAGTACAGCCTATCATCCTCAGAGTGATGGTCAGTCAGAGAGAGTCATTCAGATTCTTGAGGATATGCTCAGAGCGTGTACTATAGACTTTCCAGGTAGCTGGGATTCTTTGTTGCCTTTGGCTGAGTTCACTTATAATAATAGCTACCAGGCGACGATTGGCATGGCACCGTATGAGGCACTTTATGGCAGGAAGTGCAGGTCTCCCTTGTATTGGGACGAGGTTGGTGAGAGGAAGATGTTGGGACCAGAGTTGGTCCAGCAGACTGCTGATGTTGTTGCTGTTATCAGAGAAAGGATGAAGACTGCCCAGTCCAGACAGAAGAGCTATGCAGATGTTCGTCGCAGACCTTTGCAGTTCGAGATTGGCGACCACGTGTTTCTGAAGATAGCACCTCTCAAGGGTGTGATGAGATTTGGTAAGAAGGGCAAGTTGAGTCCTAGATTTATTGGTCCATTCGAGATTTTGGACAGAGTTGGTGACAGAGCCTACAGATTAGCCCTACCTCCAGATCTTGACAGAGTTCAAAATGTGTTTCACGTCTCGATGCTCAGGAAGTATGTTACAGATCCTTCCCATGTTCTTCGCCATGAGCCATTGGACTTGACGCCGAGTCTGACTTACCATGAGATTCCGATTCAGATTCTGGATCGCACAGTTAGAGTTCTGAGGAACAAAGAGATCGGCATTGTCAAAGTTCTTTGGAGGAACCATTTGTTAGAGGAGGCTACGTGGGAACCAGAGGATGAGATGAGAGAGAAGTATCCTGAGTTGTTCGTGCCGTGACGTCAATTTCGCGGACGAAATTCCCTTAAGGGGGGGAGATTGTAATAGCCGAGCCCGGTGTACGGTACGATTTAAGTTTCTTTTGTTATTTGGGATATTTGATTAGATGTTCAGAGTTGTATTTTTGGGCTATAGTATTGTTAGTTTTATTGTCTTGAGGTATTAGATGATGTTGGTTGTTCGTTTCAGCGTTTCGGTTTGATTTTTGTTGCATGTGAATAGTGTTTTGCCGTGAGCACACCGCACCCGCGGCGTTGTAGTGACCGCCCCGCGGTGGAGACCGCACCCGCGCTGTTTGCAGTGCCGCACCCGCGCTGTTCGAGTTCCAGATTTTTTTTGAGATGCCGTAGCCATTGCGCACCCGCGGTCCTTGTGTTGGCGCACCCGCGGTGAAGGTATGGGCGAGATATTTAGTCGATTTTGGAGTGGTTGGCCATCACTTTTCCTTTTTCTTTCCTTCTCATTTTCGCATTTCTCTCCATTGCAAGGGTTTTTGGTCATTTCTTTCACTTCCTATCTTCGATTCAAGCGTTTGTTTGGAATTTCGACTTGAGATCGACGTTCTCCTTGGTGCTAGGAAGCTTGGGTAAGCTTTTGGTGCGATTCTGTTAAGGTTGTAAATTAAGAGTTGTTTAGGTTGGTTGTTTATGTGGATTTATGGATTATTTAGCTTGTAATCTTGGATATTTAGTTGATATTGGTGTTATTTGTGGATTATTTGTTGTAGGTGGTGATCAAGAGCTAAGTTGAGGTGTTTGTTGTGGTTTGTAAGTGGAAATTCATTCCTTTTGCTCACATGATTTTATATGTATGTGTTTCAAAGAGTTTATTGTGTTATTCCCTTTCATTTGATCCATAGTATGTATTGTTATATGTATTGGAGGCATTGTATGTCTCATTATTGATTAAAGGGAATACAAAGAGATATATAGAGTTCAAAGTGATTGTTAAAACCAGAGAAGAATTTAAATGTTTTCGGATTGATAAATACATAGTCAGAGATTGCATGCAATATTAGATGATCATCGCCCAGAGGCTTATATCCCTCAGAGTTATCGGTATTAATATCGATTTGGGATACGAGCAACCCCAGAGCAGAGATACTATTGATATCAATCCCCAGAGCAAAAGAGAAATACCATCATATTTTATGCTATTGCTATATTATTGATATTCAGAGTTTACAGTTCAGAGTTGATGGTATTTATGATTTCAAAGAGATGTTTTACAGAGTTATTGTTCATTGTTATATAAGAGTTCCACTTGCTGAGATTTATTCTCATTCCAGTTATTTTCATGTGATGCAGATCAGAGTGGTGCCTCGGGACGTTGACTGTAGATCGGGGGTCATATGCATACACCGTTGGAAGGAGGATTTTGGCATGATCATAGGAATGATATTTTGTTTTTGTTATGTCATTTAAATGATCATGTATTTATTTTGTAAAGATATTTGATGAAATGTATTTTGAAACTCCTTCCGTATATTTTAAAGAGAAAATTTTATTTCCGCTGCGTATTTATTTTAAAAGAGGTCAGGGTGTCACATTTATGTCTCATTATTGTTCAAAAGGGAATACAAGAGAAAAGATAGAGTTTCAAAGTGATTGTTAAAGCCAGAGAGATTTTAAATGTTTCTATTGGATTGATAAATATATAGCCTGTAATGCCCCAGAATTGTCGTAGAATTGATCAGACAAGATTAATGAAATATCCCCAGACTTGTAGAATTGATCAGATAAGATTATGGGATGTTGTTCGGATCAAAACTATAAATTTTAGAATGTGCAAGACTGCACCCGCGCCCTTGTTTACACCGCACCCGCGGTGTAAGTCCAGCAGGGGAAGAATTTTGGGCGAAGCAAGACCGCACCCGCGGTCTTGCATACACCGCACCCGCGGTGCCAGACCGCACCCGCGGTACAAGACATGACCGCACCCGCGGTCTGAGCTTTTGGAACATTGATGCGTATCCGAAACATGAGCGCACCCGCGGTGCAGCAAGGACCGCACCCGCGGTGCGACGTGCAGTGCGAATGACTACGCCACGTTTTATAGAGATGCATGCAGTATATATAGATAGATTGCACGTGGATATCCTCAGAAATTCAGAGAATGGTCGAAGGGTTGAGGGAAAAATCCTTACGCCTTTTAGATTTGTGATTTCGAAGAATCCGTGTATCAGAATTCGAATCCGAACGCAGTATCGTACTCCTCTCGACTAGAGCTACACAAGGACGTAAGTTTTGTTACGTTTTGAGATGTTTTGAAAATATGATGTTACTAGAATTGTATATGATTCAGATATGGTGTTTCTGCTGTAGTGGTCATTGTAGAATTGAAGACAGATTAAAGAACAGACTGTTTCTGAAATTGTTATGATTTTCAGAAGATATTGATTCTTGATTGAAGAATAGAGAGATGATTATTCTTGTATGTCTGGATAGATTATTCAGTAGATATGTGACGTCAGATCGAAGAAAGAATACTGTATGTCGGTGTTTTGTATTTCAGCATCTCTGAAGATGTATTTGTTAGATATGCATATGCTGGAAACAGATTGATCAGATTCAGATATGATTTAGATTATATCGTGATATTATTGATATGATCAGATTGTGTTTTGTTCAAATTGATCAGATTATGTACTGAGTTGAGTATTGATCAGACCAGATTGTGAATTGAACTACACAGTGATACAGTGTATTTGATTTTGTCATTTCAGATCAGATATGGACAGACTGGACTTCAAGACTTCGTCTTCCTCGGACGGGGACGACAAAGGTATAATTCATGTGATATTCGGGAAGAACCAACTCAATTGAGATCACCATTTGAGTTGCCCAATAAATCACATACTATGTTCTTGTTTATATATTTGTTTATAGAACTTGTATTCAAATCTTGCTATGCTTTGTTTACAGATCATGTTACATTGCATTAAGATGATTATGCTTGTTTACAGATTGTGTATTCATGCATTAAGATAGGAAAGTCTGCGAGATCATCCAGACTTCTAGATGTACGGCGATATCTCAGCTTAGGGGAAGATCACCACCCCTTTGTAGACGTGGATACAGATCAGGCCGAAGTCTAGGAATAAGACGGACAGCACCTCGATTGGGAGGGTAGGTGACAGACAGTGCCGTCTTATTCACCCCGGGATCCCTAGAGTTATAGATCGAGTCAATTCTAGACATGATTTGATTAGGACTTCATGCTTATATGGATGTGGCTCCTAGATCATGGGACCCATCGTTATTGCTTTCAGTTGTGCTAGCATGTTTTATGATTTAGACTGTTGATATGCATGTTTATCTGATTTGAGTTGCATGCTTAATTTCATAGATTATGAAATATATTGTGTTTATACATGATCGCATGTTTATGAATTAGTTTGTTTATATACATGCTTACCATGTTTTATACTGAGATTTATTCTCACCGGAGTTATCCGGCTGGTGTCTTGTTTGTATGTGTGCATGAAATCAGGGAAGGCAGGATCGGGGTCACGAAGATGATGAGAGAAGACGAGTTAGCGTGGTGATTCCGGATTTACAGTAGATTGGATTTTACTACTAGAATTTTTGTAGTGAACCTTAGATTAGAATGTCGTACATTATTGTATTTTTAATACTGAATTGTATTTTATATACAGACATGTATAGTGTTTAGAGTCCCTTACCTTCCGCAGTTATAAATTAAAAAGAAAAAAATTTTAGACCCTGTTTTATCTTAATTGATAATTAAATCCTAAAGATGATTAAGAAGATGATTAGCGTCCGGGTCCCCACTACAGGTGGTATCAGAGCGATAGATCCTTTAGTGATAGATCCTTTAGATTGAGATAGTCAGAACTGATAGATCCTTTAGACTGAGATAGAAGAGAATGTGCGGGGTAGATGAATTTTCTTTCCTTGCATGTGTGTGCTAGCATGAGATTGATTTAATGTTGATTGACATTATGTGCTAGCATGAGACTATGTGTTACTGCTTTAAGATACATGTTTACCTGATTATGTGATTGGAAGTGGTATTATGTATTCTTAAGTATGAATCAGATCAGATTCATGATCAGCAGTAAGATGATCATAATCAGAGAAAGATTGGTACAGATTTGTAGTGCGAGATTACTAATGTGTTTGGTAATCAGATGTACCGCCCAGATGAATTCCAGAAAGAGGCAGTACTTCATATGATCAGACAGGTAGGTCAGAAATTCAGATGGAAACACAGTTACAGAAGTTCCAGTCGTTTCAGCCTCCGGTTCTGAAGGGAAATGAGACGTCAGCAGATTGTGAAAAGTGGCTTGAAGAAATAGAAATGTTATTTGAATTCCTAGATTTCACAGATGAGTGTAGAATTAGGCTTATTGAGAACCAGTTGCACGAAGCTGCCAGAAGATGGTGGTTACTCACCAAAGGAGCTTTAGAGCAGAGTCGTTCAGTGATTTCATGGAAGATTTTTAAGGTTGAGTTCTACCAAAGATTCTTCCCCGTGTCATATAGGGAGGACAGAAGTGCAGAATTTGCAAACCTAAAACAGGGTCAGATGAGTATTGATGAATACTTAGCACAGTTCTTCACCTTGTTACGTTTTGCCCCTCTTATAGCTAGAACTGATCATGCTATATCTAGTCAGTTCATTCAGGGATAAATCCAGAAATACGTACATTGGTGAATGTGAAGCAATCGAGTAGTTTTGCTGATACCTTGAATAGGGCCAAAAGAGCAGAAACGGTTCTGATAGGACAACAGGGAGTCTCGTATGATCTTCCAACATCAAATCCACAGCAACTGCCTTCTAGAGTTGAGATTGGCAGCAGCAGTGATAGGAGGAAAGAACCATTGAAGATTCAAAAGAAACAGTTCAAGAAGTTAGGAAGTGATTCCTCTAGTTCTAGCAGTCCTAGTCCGAGCTATACCGGAGTGTATTGCAGGACGTGTGGAGGACGACATTCTACAGAACAATGCCAAGGAGTGCTTGGTAAGTGCAATATCTGTAAGCAGACGGGACACTTTGCTAAAGTTTGTCCTCAGAGGCATTTTCGAAGATCTTAAAGAGCAGGGTCATTGGTGGTAATGACTGAAGAACAGACTCAGAATTCCCACAGGTACTGTTGCTTGTATGATTATATGCATAGGTATTGATATGTACTAATGCATTATTTATGAATATCTGTGATTGAATAGCATGGAGATATGCTATATCTGTTGGATTAATGGTTACTATAGTATTGATTCCTTGGTTGTTGAGGAATATGTTGATATCAGAGATTTCTGTGACATGATATACCACGATTAGATAAGACTGAGATTGAACTAGATTGTGATGTACTTGTGTTATATGATTCTGATTGCAGTATTGACATGTATATGCTAAACAAGTACAGAAATATCGTAGAATGTGTGCCAGAAACGGTAAGATTCAGACCAGATCTGGCTGATAAACGGAGATTTTCCGGTAAGGATTTTAGATCCAGAATTCCTTATATTATTGTACTGTTTATGACTCGATTATTACAAAAAGGAACAGATGGTATCCTTATGTATTCAATAGATTCATTGAAATCGAGTCTAGCAGTGACAGAATTACTAGTAATATAATAGTTGACTGGTGTTTGCCTAGATAAGATGTCAGAGGTGTTTGATATCAGAAAGGTAGATTTCAGAATTGAATCAATACCAAGTATTGCTGATATATTAGAACATAGTACAGAATGATTGACAGAATTGATATAATTGACAGATAAAAGAACATTAGCTGAGAAATCCAGTTGATTGAGTATTTCTCTGGAAGATAGTTCAGTTCTGTTTCTAAATTGATAGATTTTATGTTCAGAGGTATTCTGAAAATTATGCTTGGTATATCTATGATTTATTGATATATTGCAGTATTTGATTGATTATATTGAATATTTGAAGATTGAGTTAAATATTCAGAGAACTATGATCATTGTATACAGAAATGGGTCAGGTATGAATCCGGTATGCAGTTATTGATACAGTGTTTATTCAGAATATATAGTATCTGAAGATCGATTGATTTAGACAGTTAAGACAGAAAGATCAAGAATTCCAGAAATGTCAGAAATTTATTATCTGCAGATTATCTTATTCTGATTATTTATTCTCTCATTGATATATATCTGTTGAGTATTGTTATTGTTCTACATCAGTATGTGTGCGATATCTTATATTGTTGGGAGCATATGTTATTTGCAGATAAGATATAGCAGTTGATCTGGGCAGTATGAGGAGTGGTCAGATAGCCAGAATTTACAGTTGCCTGATTTTGTTATTTTATGAGTTTTCGTAAACTCACTAGATCTGTATAGGGTCTTTCTATTCTGAACCTGATGTGATATTACTGGTAGTGTGAATCAGTGTTTGATACAGATTACTGTAAACAGTCAGACATGTGATCAGAATGTTCAGAATTTGTTTGTAATAATTAGAACAGAGCATCAGTCAGAATAACAGATATTTGATTTTGTGTTATATGGGACTGATTATGTTATAATATCAGAATGTTTCAGAATTGGTTACAGATTTTGATATTGATAGTCAGAGCCGAATACCAGGTAGGTATTTCTTACGTAATTTATGTTATTCACTGATTTGTTTATACAGGATAGTTCAAATCTGAACTCACAGATAGTGTCAGAATCGCATAGTAGTGGATTCAGTTTTCATTCAGATAGTTGAGAATGTATGATATTCGAACATACAGTCGGGATATAAACAGATTAGATCGGTTATAATAGAATGTGTACAGAAATGTTGGCGGAAATTGTACTGATAAGTCTGAATTGCTAACAGAAGAAGACAAAAAGATAGAAATCAGAAGATTATTACAGATTTTGTATAGTTCTGATTAGAAATGGGAGTACATTTCTATGGTTTTCGTAATGAAATTACCGCCATTTTCTTTAGATTATGATATGATATGATTATGATTGACAGATTACTCAATCTATATCTATCAGTTTGTACCAGATTACGTACAAACAGAACTAGATGACATAGATCGATGTCAAAGAAATAATCAGATAGATTAGAATATTGAATAAGATAATATCAGATTGTGATTTTGATGGAATTGTACTTGTGATAGAGTATATCATAAGCTCTCTTGTGCAGATTATTCACAGATTGACAGATAGTCAGGGCGTGGTTACCAGATATTGACAGATATTTGTAGAGCATTAGTACTGGATGTTAGTACTAGTTTATATGGATTATTGTCATTGTGTGACTTACTGTATGACAATAGTTATTGAGATAGTTCAGAATGGACAGATTTAAGAAACCAATGTCGGATGATGACAATTGGTATTGGAAGATGAAGATTGATTATGTCCCGGATTGGGATAAACAGATAGGACAACAACTACAGATGGTATTGTTTTGTTATAGACTTCAGATTGGCATATACGGATGTTGTATAGCCAGTAATGCGGGATTGATTCGGCTAGAACGAGTTGAAAAAGGATTATGATATTATAATTCTTGAATTTTGAATTCAGATTAGAATCAGAGATTGACCAAAGAAAGACACCACAGAATGATGTTAGTGAGATGAGTTTGGATGTTAAACTCTGTTATACATTTCTTCTGATAAATTTAGATTGATTGGTTGCGAGTTCGAGGACGAACTCAGTTCTAAGAGGGGGAGAAATGTAATGCCCCAGAATTGTCGTAGAATTGATCAGACAAGATTAATGAAATATCCCCAGACTTGTAGAATTGATCAGATAAGATTATGGGATGTTGTTCGGATCAAAACTATAAATTTTAGAATGTGCAAGACTGCACCCGCGCCCTTGTTTACACCGCACCCGCGGTGTAAGTCCAGCAGGGGAAGAATTTTGGGCGAAGCAAGACCGCACCCGCGGTCTTGCATACACCGCACCCGCGGTGCCAGACCGCACCCGCGGTACAAGACATGACCGCACCCGCGGTCTGAGCTTTTGGAACATTGATGCGTATCCGAAACATGAGCGCACCCGCGGTGCAGCAAGGACCGCACCCGCGGTGCGACGTGCAGTGCGAATGACTACGCCACGTTTTATAGAGATGCATGCAGTATATATAGATAGATTGCACGTGGATATCCTCAGAAATTCAGAGAATGGTCGAAGGGTTGAGGGAAAAATCCTTACGCCTTTTAGATTTGTGATTTCGAAGAATCCGTGTATCAGAATTCGAATCCGAACGCAGTATCTCCTCTCGACTAGAGCTACACAAGGACGTAAGTTTTGTTACGTTTTGAGATGTTTTGAAAATATGATGTTACTAGAATTGTATATGATTCAGATATGGTGTTTCTGCTGTAGTGGTCATTGTAGAATTGAAGACAGATTAAAGAACAGACTGTTTCTGAAATTGTTATGATTTTCAGAAGATATTGATTCTTGATTGAAGAATAGAGAGATGATTATTCTTGTATGTCTGGATAGATTATTCAGTAGATATGTGACGTCAGATCGAAGAAAGAATACTGTATGTCGGTGTTTTGTATTTCAGCATCTCTGAAGATGTATTTGTTAGATATGCATATGCTGGAAACAGATTGATCAGATTCAGATATGATTTAGATTATATCGTGATATTATTGATATGATCAGATTGTGTTTTGTTCAAATTGATCAGATTATGTACTGAGTTGAGTATTGATCAGACCAGATTGTGAATTGAACTACACAGTGATACAGTGTATTTGATTTTGTCATTTCAGATCAGATATGGACAGACTGGACTTCAAGACTTCGTCTTCCTCGGACGGGGACGACAAAGGTATAATTCATGTGATATTCGGGAAGAACCAACTCAGTTGAGATCACCATTTGAGTTGCCCAATAAATCACATACTATGTTCTTGTTTATATATTTGTTTATAGAACTTGTATTCAAATCTTGCTATGCTTTGTTTACAGATCATGTTACATTGCATTAAGATGATTATGCTTGTTTACAGATTGTGTATTCATGCATTAAGATAGGAAAGTCTGCGAGATCATCCAGACTTCTAGATGTTCGGCGATATCTCAGCTTAGGGGAAGATCACCACCCCTTTGTAGACGTGGATACAGATCAGGCCGAAGTCTAGGAATAAGACGGACAGCACCTCGATTGGGAGGGTAGGTGACAGACAGTGCCGTCTTATTCACCCCGGGATCCCTAGAGTTATAGATCGAGTCAAGTCTAGACATGATTTGATTAGGACTTCATGCTTATATGGATGTGGCTCCTAGATCATGGGACCCATCGTTATTGCTTTCAGTTGTGCTAGCATGTTTTATGATTTAGACTGTTGATATGCATGTTTATCTGATTTGAGTTGCATGCTTAATTTCATAGATTATGAAATATATTGTGTTTATACATGATCGCATGTTTATGAATTAGTTTGTTTATATACATGCTTACCATGTTTTATACTGAGATTTATTCTCACCGGAGTTATCCGGCTGGTGTCTTGTTTGTATGTGTGCATGACATCAGGGAAGGCAGGATCGGGGTCACGAAGATGATGAGAGAAGACGAGTTAGCGTGGTGATTCCGGACTTACAGTAGATTGGATTTTACTACTAGAATTTTTGTAGTGAACCTTAGATTAGAATGTCGTACATTATTGTATTTTTAATACTGAATTGTATTTTATATACAGACATGTATAGTGTTTAGAGTCCCTTACCTTCCGCAGTTATAAATTAAAAAGAAAAAAATTTTAGACCCTGTTTTATCTTAATTGATAATTAAATCCTAAAGATGATTAAGAAGATGATTAGCGTCCGGGTCCCCACAACAGGTGGTATCAGAGCGATAGATCCTTTAGTGATAGATCCTTTAGATTGAGATAGTCAGAACTGATAGATCCTTTAGACTGAGATAGAAGAGAATGTGCGGGGTAGATGAATTTTCTTTCCTTGCATGTGTGTGCTAGCATGAGATTGATTTAATGTTGATTGACATTATGTGCTAGCATGAGACTATGTGTTACTGCTTTAAGATACATGTTTACCTGATTATGTGATTGGAAGTGGTATTATGTATTCTTAAGTATGAATCAGATCAGATTCATGATCAGCAGTAAGATGATCATAATCAGAGAAAGATTGGTACAGATTTGTAGTGCGAGATTACTAATGTGTTTGGTAATCAGATGTACCGCCCAGAAGAATTCCAGAAAGAGGCAGTACTTCATATGATCAGACAGGTAGGTCAGAAATTCAGATGGAAACACAGTTACAGAAGTTCCAGTCGTTTCAGCCGCCGGTTCTGAAGGGAAATGAGACGTCAGCAGATTGTGAAAAGTGGCTTGAAGAAATAGAAATGTTATTTGAATTCCTAGATTTCACAGATGAGTGTAGAATTAGGCTTATTGAGAACCAGTTGCACGAAGCTGCCAGAAGATGGTGGTTACTCACCAAAGGAGCTTTAGAGCAGAGTCGTTCAGTGATTTCATGGAAGATTTTTAAGGTTGAGTTCTACCAAAGATTCTTCCCCGTGTCATATAGGGAGGACAGAAGTGCAGAATTTGCAAACCTAAAACAGGGTCAGATGAGTATTGATGAATACTTAGCACAGTTCTTCACCTTGTTACGTTTTGCCCCTCTTATAGCTAGAACTGATCATGCTATATCTAGTCAGTTCATTCAGGGATAAATCCAGAAATACGTACATTGGTGAATGTGAAGCAATCGAGTAGTTTTGCTGATACCTTGAATAGGGCCAAAAGAGCAGAAACGGTTCTGATAGGACAACAGGGAGTCTCGTATGATCTTCCAACATCAAATCCACAGCAACTGCCTTCTAGAGTTGAGATTGGCAGCAGCAGTGATAGGAGGAAAGAACCATTGAAGATTCAAAAGAAACAGTTCAAGAAGTTAGGAAGTGATTCCTCTAGTTCTAGCAGTCCTAGTCCGAGCTATACCGGAGTGTATTGCAGGACGTGTGGAGGGCGACATTCTACAGAACAATGCCAAGGAGTGCTTGGTAAGTGCAATATCTGTAAGCAGACGGGACACTTTGCTAAAGTTTGTCCTCAGAGGCATTTTCGAAGATCTTAAAGAGCAGGGTCATTGGTGGTAATGACTGAAGAACAGACTCAGAATTCCCACAGGTACTGTTGCTTGTATGATTATATGCATAGGTATTGATATGTACTAATGCATTATTTATGAATATCTGTGATTGAATAGCATGGAGATATGCTATATCTGTTGGATTAATGGTTACTATAGTATTGATTCCTTGGTTGTTGAGGAATATGTTGATATCAGAGATTTCTGTGACATGATATACCACGATTAGATAAGACTGAGATTGAACTAGATTGTGATGTACTTGTGTTATATGATTCTGATTGCAGTATTGACATGTATATGCTAAACAAGTACAGAAATATCGTAGAATGTGTGCCAGAAACGGTAAGATTCAGACCAGATCTGGCTGATAAACGGAGATTTTCCGGTAAGGATTTTAGATCCAGAATTCCTTATATTATTGTACTGTTTATGACTCGATTATTACAAAAAGGAACAGATGGTATCCTTATGTATTCAATAGATTCATTGAAATCGAGTCTAGCAGTGACAGAATTACTAGTAATATAATAGTTGACTGGTGTTTGCCTAGATAAGATGTCAGAGGTGTTTGATATCAGAAAGGTAGATTTCAGAATTGAATCAATACCAAGTATTGCTGATATATTAGAACATAGTACAGAATGATTGACAGAATTGATATAATTGACAGATAAAAGAACATTAGCTGAGAAATCCAGTTGATTGAGTATTTCTCTGGAAGATAGTTCAGTTCTGTTTCTAAATTGATAGATTTTATGTTCAGAGGTATTCTGAAAATTATGCTTGGTATATCTATGATTTATTGATATATTGCAGCATTTGATTGATTATATTGAATATTTGAAGATTGAGTTAAATATTCAGAGAACTATGATCATTGTATACAGAAATGGGTCAGGTATGAATCCGGTATGCAGTTATTGATACAGTGTTTATTCAGAATATACAGTATCTGAAGATCGATTGATTTAGACAGTTAAGACAGAAAGATCAAGAATTCCAGAAATGTCAGAAATTTATTATCTGCAGATTATCTTATTCTGATTATTTATTCTCTCATTGATATATATCTGTTGAGTATTGTTATTGTTCTACATCAGTATGTGTGCGATATCTTATATTGTTGGGAGCATATGTTATTTGCAGATAAGATATAGCAGTTGATCTGGGCAGTATGAGGAGTGGTCAGATAGCCAGAATTTACAGTTGCCTGATTTTGTTATTTTATGAGTTTTCGTAAACTCACTAGATCTGTATAGGGTCTTTCTATTCTGAACCTGATGTGATATTACTGGTAGTGTGAATCAGTGTTTGATACAGATTAGTGTAAACAGTCAGACATGTGATCAGAATGTTCAGAATTTGTTTGTAATAATTAGAACAGAGCATCAGTCAGAATAACAGATATTTGATTTTGTGTTATATGGGACTGATTATGTTATAATATCAGAATGTTTCAGAATTGGTTACAGATTTTGATATTGATAGTCAGAGCCGAATACCAGGTAGGTATTTCTTACGTAATTTATGTTATTCACTGATTTGTTTATACAGGATAGTTCGAATCTGAACTCACAGATAGTGTCAGAATCGCATAGTAGTGGATTCAGTTTTCATTCAGATAGTTGAGAATGTATGATATTCGAACAGACAGTCGGGATATAAACAGATTAGATCGGTTATAACAGAATGTGTACAGAAATGTTGGCGGAAATTGTACTGATAAGTCTGAATTGCTAACAGAAGAAGACAAAAAGATAGAAATCAGAAGATTATTACAGATTTTGTATAGTTCTGATTAGAAATGGGAGTACATTTCTATGGTTTTCGTAATGAAATTACCGCCATTTTCTTTAGATTATGATATGATATGATTATGATTGACAGATTACTCAATCTATATCTATCAGTTTGTACCAGATTACGTACAAACAGAACTAGATGACATAGATCGATGTCAAAGAAATAATCAGATAGATTAGAATATTGAATAAGATAATATCAGATTGTGATTTTGATGGAATTGTACTTGTGATAGAGTATATCATAAGCTCTCTTGTGCAGATTATTCACAGATTGATAGATAGTCAGGGCGTGGTTACCAGATATTGACAGATATTTGTAGAGCATTAGTACTGGATGTTAGTACTAGTTTATATGGATTATTGTCATTGTGTGACTTACTGTATGACAATAGTTATTGAGATAGTTCAGAATGGACAGATTTAAGAAACCAATGTCGGATGATGACAATTGGTATTGGAAGATGAAGATTGATTATGTCCCGGATTGGGATAAACAGATAGGACAACAACTACAGATGGTATTGTTTTGTTATAGACTGCAGATTGGCATATACGGATGTTGTATAGCCAGTAATGCGGGATTGATTCGGCTAGAACGAGTTGAAAAAGGATTATGATATTATAATTCTTGAATTTTGAATTCAGATTAGAATCAGAGATTGACCAAAGAAAGACACCACAGAATGATGTTAGTGAGATGAGTTTGGATGTTAAACTCTGTTATACATTTCTTCTGATAAATTTAGATTGATTGGTTGCGAGTTCGAGGACGAACTCAGTTCTAAGAGGGGGAGAAATGTAATGCCCCAGAATTGTCGTAGAATTGATCAGACAAGATTAATGAAATATCCCCAGACTTGTAGAATTGATCAGATAAGATTATGGGATGTTGTTCGGATCAAAACTATAAATTTTAGAATGTGCAAGACTGCACCCGCGCCCTTGTTTACACCGCACCCGCGGTGTAAGTCCAGCAGGGGAAGAATTTTGGGCGAAGCAAGACCGCACCCGCGGTCTTGCATACACCGCACCCGCGGTGCCAGACCGCACCCGCGGTACAAGACATGACCGCACCCGCGGTCTGAGCTTTTGGAACATTGATGCGTATCCGAAACATGAGCGCACCGCGGTGCAGCAAGGACCGCACCCGCGGTGCGATGTGCAGTGCGAATGACTACGCCACGTTTTATAGAGATGCATGCAGTATATATAGATAGATTGCACGTGGATATCCTCAGAAATTCAGAGAATGGTCGAAGGGTTGAGGGAAAAATCCTTACGCCTTTTAGATTTGTGATTTCGAAGAATCCGTGTATCAGAATTCGAATCCGAACGCAGTATCTGTTAGAGTAGGTGCCCGTCGAGCCAAGTGTTGGCCGAGTGTTCACAATGAAACTCTATGTATAAGCAATCTTTATTTTAATAATATTTGAAATTATTATTTTGGCAAATCTTTATCTGTATACCCATGCTAGCTGCATAGATAAAGCCCTTGAATATACAAATAGTAGAAAGAATATGAGATGCTCATATGATGAGTATCATGAAACTCATATTTGGAATACTGTATATTCTAAACCGTTCCTAGTCGATTCAGCCGCCACTAAGAAGGATAAAGGCCGCTCGAGTTAGAGACTAGTATCTGCGATGTGAGTACCATGTTTCATTGGTAGGGGACATTGTGATGTCCGAGCATGCAGATAGGTGCTTCTGGTAGAGTGCACTGAACAACCCTCCATAAAAGGACTTTCCAAGTGGTTCTCACTTATCGAGTGGAAAAGTCCTGGTTTATGGTTGTACAGAATTAGTCCTTATGACCCGGGACAACATTGAGACTCTATGTGCTAGCGTTTCACTTTGACTTGTTTACCGACTCTTATGGGGTCATTAGGTGGCAAGATTGGGTGTTACGGCGAAACATATAGGAGTCGATGCATTGTAGTCGGGGATTCACCGCTTACCTTCGGGTATGGATATCCTATGTGTTTTTCATGTATATGTGGGTTGAAATCTCTGATCAGAGTATGGTGGTAATTATGAAAGGGGTTTCATAGATTACACCATCGATGCAACCACAACATGACACATAGTATCGATTCATTGACAACTCTCGATAAACCAATAGTTGTCGAATCGGTCGGGATATATGAGTTGAAGGGACCGTACTGTACGCTAACCATAATTGAATGGTTCTTGCAGGCACTATCATGTGATACCTAGGGAATCACGTAAGCGATGCTGCTAGGCGTTTAACGTGATTGGTTGGGTACTATCAGACTTGAGTTCTGACGTTCTTACTATCAAGGAGTTGATAAGTAAGAATGGAGCAATTGGGGTATGCTCGAATAAGGACATGTTTAGTCCGAATCACATAGAGATGTGAACCCACGGCTAGTTGTATCAATGAACCATTGAGGGCCACACAAGTACTAGCTTTGTAAATCCCGATGAGAAATAAAAATAGTTCAATGTGTTGAACGGCTTATAAAGGAGTTTATAAGCGTAAGGAAAATTAGAAGTACGACTTCTATAAAGGAGAAAATGGTTCAATGTGTTGAACGGCTTATAAATGTGTTTATAAGCGTAAAGAAAAATAGAAGTATGACTTCTAAGAGAGAAATATAAATTTTAATTTATGGAAGTGTTCCTAAGATTAAAATTTGGCCAAGTAAATAATGTATTTGAAAATTGTGATTTTCATAAACATTATTATGGACTAAATTAAATCAATTCAAGTGTTGAATTAATTAAACACTAGTGGGCCTAGTAGTGTCCAAATAATTAAATTAATTCAAGTGTTGGATTAATTAAATAACATTGGGCCTTGTAGAGCCCAATTGGAATTAATTATTTAACTAGTGGGCTTGAGTAAAATCAAGTAAAATATAATTGGGCTCAAATGTGTTTGAGACAATTAGAAAAGAGTCCATGGGCCTTGCAAAAGTTGCAAGCCCACTAGGGTTTGCATGCTTGGGAGATCAAGGGTCTTGAATACTTTTTAATAAAATAATGCATGGCATGTGGATCAACTTTTTGCAACCCCAAGACTCATTCTCCCTCCCTCATTCCATGAGATGGCCGAATTAATTCCTCACATTTTTCTCTCATTTTTCTTCTCTCTTTTGTTCTTCAAGTGTTGGAGAATAAAAGTCTTCTCATTGAAAAATCCTCTTGATTTTCTAGTGCAAATCAAGAGGGGATTTACCTAGTTGGTGGTGGGCTTAATTTTGGAGTAAGGAGGAGCTTGTAGATCTTCATCCATCAAGAGCTAAAGTGTTTACACTTTAGTTGGAGCCAAACATCAACCTCAAGAGGTTGATAGGTAAATTTCTTAAACATCCTATGCATGTTTTGGAGTTTTTGTAAATATTACACCTAAACCTAGGGTGGCCGAAATTTTAGTGATTAAATTTAAAATTTTTGACTTCCGTTGCGCTTCCGGCCACCGTAACCGGTCCGCTTTCAAGTGGTATCCGAGCTATGGTTACGGTTTTTTGTGTAATATTTGCATAATATTATGTTGAGATCAATTTCTAACCGTTTGAGATTTTTGTGCAACAAAAACATCAAGGCCGAAAATTTGAAGAAGCAAAACAAAAAAAAATAATAATTTTTCGGGCAGCATGTTGCTGCCCGAGGGCTGCCCGAGCTGCCCTGAAATTTCGGGCAGCAAAGGGCAGCCCGAGGGGCTACCCGGAAAAAGTCCAGTTTTTAAAAATAAAAAAAAAAAATTTTTTGTTGTCGCCGGAATCCGGCGACGGAGCTCCGGCGACGGCGATGACGGCTAGGGTTTCCAAAAGTGTTTTGGATAATCTTAGTGTCATGGGCCTTGTGTTGTTGGGCCATTAGATGGTCAACATATTTTGTGAAATTTAAATGGGCCAAAATATTTTTGGTGAAAAATGGTTTTTGGGCCCTTAATTTTAAATTTACAATTGTTGCACATATTTTCTCATAAAATAAATAATTGAAGTAGGACTTTAATTATTTATAGTAAATTGTGATTTACAAGAAATTCGATTATAAATAAATTAATTTGAAAGTAGACAAAGGTGTTTGTATACTTTGTTAATTTAATTTATAATTGTGGCGGTTAGTGATTGGATCAAGATATATAATATTGGATCAATTAATTATAGTGATAATTAATTGATGGTGTATGATATGTGATATTATGCATGAAGGATGATCAAAAGCCCAAGCCCAATTTGCTAGGTGTATGCTAGGATATTTGTGTTGTATGATTGTAATAATTATCAATTTAAAGTGGGCTTGGTTTATGGCCCGTTCCCACCCCATGAGATGTATCCCTATGTGCCATGGATATTTAATTGTAAATATTAGAATAGGGGAAGATCAAGATTGGAAGATGGTGGCCTTGGTGATTATGAAGATCGAAGACATGTAATATTGGATGCTAATGTAATAATTTAGTTGCATTGCATCCCGTGCATTTACCCTAGGATTGGACCTAGGCCCGTGTTTAGCTCACACGGGCCATTAGTACTTGGGGCGATTGATCATCCTTGTATTGTTTTCTATTTATAATATATGCATGATATGTTATAAATAATGAGTATGTGCGTTATTATTATGATAATAACAAAGTTGCATGAATCCGGCAAACATACGATCAAACATGGCGAGCTTTTAAAATAAAATTAATGATGAGACCTTTCAAAATTAAAAACCCTCATTTTGAATAAGATTCAAAATTAATATCAAGTCCGAAAAGGGGAATTATAAATTTGTTTATAATTTCCTTGTCTTCCATCGACAATGGGTGCATGATGAACGCTACCCGTACTCGGGGCTCGGCTCATATTATTGGGGGAGCTTTGGGTGCCGGAAAGCTGTGACATCCATTGACATAGTGATGTGAACTACGTGGAACTCCCATGATTTCGGCTCATATTATTGAGGGAACTCATGGCGACCGTCCATTAAGGTTCAATATCGATGGGTTAGGCTTGACACGTAAAGATGAACGACGTCATATTATTGGGTCCTAATCAAACGTGAGACAAAAGTATACGTAGAGGGTTGCATGGCGATGCAATTGGAAACTACCTTTTAGGAATTGTGATGGCCGATATTATTCGGGATCACAATTCGCTAATTGGACCTTACGTACCTTCTGAGGAAAGTGTTTCCCGTTTTCACTAGAGGGTAGTGAAAATGTCAAAACAGTGGGAGCAAATATTTATGAAGTAAAAGTCCAAACTTCATATCTTACTAAATATTTAAAATAGTCATCAACATTTATCTGTTTTTACTTTTCAGTACAAATCGACAATGTCTTCGATGCGCAATCCGATATCTATAATACTCGACAAACACATATTAACTGGACCTAATTACCTCACTTGGCTAAGAAACCTGAAAATCGTCTTGAATTCGGAAAATGTAGCATATACACTGACTGAGTCGCCCCCTGTTGAGGCTCCGACTGACTGCAATCCTGAGGAATTGCAGGCTTACAAGGAATGGTGTGACCATGACTTGATAGCCATGTGTTATATGCTGACTTCTATGAATGATGAGCTGCAGAGGCGTTTTGAGGGTGCAAAGAGTGCTGCTTGACATTCATTTGCAACTCAAGGAGCTCTTTGGAGAGCAAACGCGTCCTCTTAGGCATGCTACCGTCAAGGAGCTGATCACTTTGCGCATGCGAGATGGGGCCTCGGTCCATGAGCATGGCCTAAAGGTGATCGGGCTCGTGGACAAGCTCGTTGGCATGGATATGATCTTGCCTTCGGAGTTGACCACCGACGTATTGCTGTTATCGCTGCCTAGCTCATTTGATCCTTTTGTGGTGAACTTCAACATGAACAAGATGGAACCAACCCTTGAGAAGTTGGTGAATATGCTTGTTACCTTTGAGTCCACTATCAAGAAAGAGAAGTCGGTTCTTTATGTGGGTTCTTCATCTGGTACGAAGATTGATCCACATGGGAATGGAAAGAAGAGTTCTTTCCAACGTCCCAAGAAGAACATGCCCTTGATGAGGCAATCTCCGAATCCCGTTAAGGCAGCCAGACCAATTAAGGCTGACAAGACTAGTGATGTTTGTCATCACTGCAAGAAGCCTGGACATTGGAAGCGAAATTGCAAGGAATATCTGGCCCAGAAGTGTTCTGGAAACGGTATGTTCTAAATTTAAGTAAACATTTCAATTAACTCTACTTCTTGGGTATTAGATACCAGTTGTGACTCACATCTCTGTAATGGGTTACAGGTGATGGGAAGAAGTAGGAAGCTTAAGGAAGGTGTGACCTTCTTTAGGATGGACAATGGAGCAAGAGTTGTTGCCAAGGCTATTAAGGATGTTTACTTATTATTGAACAATAGTTTAAGTTAATTTTATGAGATGTTTTGTTTGTACCTAATTTTGTAAAAACATTGTTTCCATTTCTATGCTGATAAAAATGGATATTTTTGTTTATTTTGCAAAGGTGTTTGCAACATTTACATGAATGAATGTTTGATTGGTACTGGTGAACTTGAAAAACGATCTCTATAACTTAAAATTAAAAGATATTCCATTAAATGTCCATTCAAAGGCGGACACCATATGAGATATGGATGGGTAAGCCTCCCAAATATTCTTATCTTAGAATATGGGGAGCCCTGCTAATGTAAAGCAGGTAGTGGGAGATAAAATTGGACTGTTGATCCATTTTATGTTACTTTGTGGGATATCCAAAGAATTAAGTTGGATATTATTTCTATCATCCCCAAGAAACAAAGGTGTTTGTTTCTAGGAATGCAACCTTTTTGGAAAAGATTTTCTATTGGATAGAAAAAGGGAGATGATAGAACTCGAAGAGGTTCGAGAGAAACCCGCAATTATAGAACCCACACCCTATGAGCCAAGAGAGGAGATACAAGCTCCTAGCAGATACGAGAAAGTCTCGAGACCACCTATGAGGTATGGTCAGCTTCTTGAAAAGGGCCATGATGAGCCTAACCATGGATGTGATCCAAGGACCTTCAAGGAAGCATTATCTGATGCCGATTCATCCAAGTGGCTTGAAGCAATGGAATCTGAGTTGAATTCCATGCATTCGAACCAAGTATAGGATCTTGTGGATCCACATGAGGGAACTGTTCCCACAGGGACTTGGGGCGGATGGGAAGGTATTGACCTTCAAGGCGCGATTGGTGGTAAAAGGATGTACTCAAAGACAAGGAGTTGACCTTGAGGAAACCTTTTCCCAGTCGCAATGTTCAAGTCCATAAGGATTTTGCTTGCCATAGCTGCATGGTATGACTATGAGATATGGCAGATGGATGTTAAGACAGTCTTTCTTAAATGGGGATTTTAAGAAAGTGATTTATATGTCTCAACCTGAAGGGTTTACATCTGTCGGAAGTGAGCATTTGGTATGCAAACTTCAGAGATATATTTATGGTCTAAAGCAGGCATCAAGGAGTTGGAACCTTAGATTCGATAGTACAATCAAAGAGTTTGATTTACTAAGAATCCTGAGGGACCCTATGTGTATAAGAAGGTCAGTGGGAGTGTTGTGACATTCCTGGTGTTGTATGTTGATGACATTCTACTCATTGGGAATGATGTAGGAATGTTGCAATCAACTAAGATATGGTTAGCGAGTAAGTTCTCGATGCAGGACTTGGGTGAAGCATCTTTTGTATTGGGATACAGATCTATAGAGATAGATCGAAAAGATGGCTTGGTCTCACCCAGTCCACATACATGATACCATCGTGAAGCAGTTCTCGATGGATGAGTCCATGAGAGGACATCTACCAATGTGTCATGGCGTGTCCCTATCCAAGTCTGTCTCCCAAGACAGATGCAGAGATAGTGGCGATGACACGCATTCCGTATGCTTCGGCAATTGGTAACATCATGTATGGGATGATATCTACACGTCCTGACGTGGCGTTTGCACTATGTGTAGTGAAAAGATATCAATCGAACCCTGGTCTTCCACACTAGAAAGCTGTGAAAGACATCCTCAAGTAGTTGAGAAGGACCAATAAATTGTTCTTGGTCTATGGGGTGGAGAACTAAAATTGGAAGGTTATACCGACTTTAGCTTCCAAAGCGATATCGATGACTCGAAGTCAACCACTGGTTTTGTATTCATGCTCTATGGTGCTGCTGTCTCTTGGAAGAGTTCCAAGCGAGACAATACTACGGATTCCAGCACAGAGGCCGAATACATTGCTGCATTAGATGCAGCAAGGGAGGCTGTTTGGATAAGGAATTTCGTCTAAGAGTCGGACGTCATTCCTAATGGAATTGCTCCTGTCCCGGTGTTGTGTGACAACACGGGAGCTTTAGCTCAAGCAAAGGAGCCAAGGTCTCATCAGAAGTCCAAACATGTATTGAGAAAGTACCACATCCTCGGAGAGATTGTGGGAAAAGGAGAAGTGTCGATTGACACAGTCGGCTCCGCAGACAATATTGTTGATCCACTAGCTAAGCTTTACCTGGACCATTATTCGACAAGCATCGCGAATCAATGGATCTGAAAGTATATGGGTAGTTGGCTCTAGTGCAAGTGGGAGATTGTTAGAGTAGGTGCCCGTCGAGCCAAGTGTTGGCCGAGTGTTCACAATGAAACTCTATGTATAAGCAATCTTTATTTTAATAGAATTTGAAATTATTGTTTTAACAAATCTTTATCTGTATACCAATTCTAGTTGCATAGATAAAGCCCTTGAATATACAAATAGTAGAAAGAATATGAGATGCTCATATGATGAGGATCATGAAACTCATATTTGGAATACTGTATATTCTAAATAGTTCCTAGTCAGATTCAGCCGCCGCTAAGAAGGATATAGGCCGCTAGAGTTCGAGACTAGTATCTGCGATGTGAGTACCATGTTTCATTGGTAGGGGACATTGTGATGTCCGAGCATGCAGATAGGTGCTCCTGGTAGAGTGCACTGAACAACCCTCCATAAAAGGACTTTCCAAGTGGTTCTCACTTATCGAGTGGAAAAGTCCTGGTTTATGGTTGTACAGAATTAGTCCTTATGACCCGGGACAACATTGAGACTCTATGTGCTAGCGTTTCACTTTGACTTGTTTACCGACTCTTATGGGGTCATTAGGTGGCAAGATTGGGTGTTACGGCGAAACATATAGGAGTCGATGCATTGTAGTCGGGGATTCACCGCTTACCTTCGGGTATGGATATCCTATGTGTTTTTCATGTATATGTGGGTTGAAATCTCTGATCAGAGTATGGTGGTAATTATGAAAGGGGTTTCATAGATTACACCATCGATGCAACCACAACATGACACATAGTATCGATTCATTGACAACTCTCGATAAACCAATAGTTGTCGAATCGGTCGGGATATATGAGTTGAAGGGACCGTACTGTACGCTAACCATAATTGAATGGTTCTTGCAGGCACTATCATGTGATACCTAGGGAATCACGTAAGCGATGCTGCTAGGCGTTTAACGTGATTGGTTGGGTACTATCATACTTGAGTTCTGACGTTCTTACTATCAAGGAGTTGATAAGTAAGAATGGAGCAATTGGGGTATGCTCGAATAAGGACATGTTTAGTCCGAATCACATCAGAGATGTGAACCCACGGCTAGTTGTATCAATGAACCATTGAGGGCCACACAAGTACTAGCTTTGTAAATCCCGATGAGAAATAAAAATAGTTCAATGTGTTGAACGGCTTATAAAGGAGTTTATAAGCGTAAGGAAAATTAGAAGTATGACTTCTATAAAGGAGAAAATGGTTCAATGTGTTGAACGGCTTATAAATGTGTTTATAAGCGTAAAGAAAAATAGAAGTATGACTTCTAAGAGAGAAATATAAATTTTAATTTATGGAAGTGTTCCTAAGATTAAAATTTGGCCAAGTAAATAATGTATTTGAAAATTGTGATTTTCATAAACATTATTATGGACTAAATTAAATCAATTCAAGTGTTGAATTAATTAAACACTAGTGGGCCTAGTAGAGTCCAAATAATTAAATTAATTCAAGTGTTGGATTAATTAAATAACATTGGACCTTGTAGAGCCCAATTGGAATTAATTATTTAACTAGTGGGCTTGAGTAAAATCAAGTAAAATATAATTGGGCTCAAATGTGTTTGAGACAATTAGAAAAGAGTCCATGGGCCTTGCAAAAGTTGCAAGCCCACTAGGGTTTGCATGCTTGGGAGATCAAGGGTCTTGAATACTTTTTAATAAAATAATGCATGGCATGTGGATCAACTTTTTGCAACCCCAAGACTCATTCTCCCTCCCTCATTCCATGAGATGGCCGAATTTTTCCTCACATTTTTCTCTCATTTTCTTCTCTCTTTTGTTCTTCAAGTGTTGGAGAATAAAAGTCTTCTCATTGAAAAATCCTCTTGATTTTCTAGTGCAAATCAAGAGGGGATTTACCTAGTTGGTGGTGGGCTTAATTTTGGAGTAAGGAGGAGCTTGTAGATCTTCATCCATCAAGAGCTAAAGTGTTTACACTTTAGTTGGAGCCAAACATCAACCTCAAGAGGTTGATAGGTAAATTTCTTAAACATCCTATGCATGTTTATGGAGTTTTTGTAAATATTACACCTAAACCTAGGGTGGCCGAAATTTTAGTGATTAAATTTAAAATTTTTGACTTCCGTTGCGCTTCCGGCCACCGTAACCAGTCCGATTTCAATAACCCTATCCGGTGTTCCTATATCGACTTCCGTAATAGAAGAATTCCTATTCCCTGTTACTCGATATAACCAAACATCCGGTGTCCTGACCTAACCGTCATGGACTGTAGCTCTATCGCTAATATCCTATCTTGAGACATCGTGCAATGTGCCGTGGCGATACCACCACTATCCGGCACTTCTGTCACCAGATAACTCGTCTAATACCTGCTGTCTAAAATCAAGAGAACAAGTATATCAATCAAATCAATGCAATAAAGTAAAGTATGTGATTTAGGGAAACTCAAGTCCAAACCGACTCAAGTCCATCTCCCAATACCACATTGACTTATACCTTTCTTTCGTTGGTTTCTGGCGCAGTCGAAGTCCTGAACTCACAGTCTGTCCGGCAATGACAATATCAATAATCTCATGTCAATATACCGTTCAACTCAATAACAATCTGATGAATCTGGATTTAATTCAAATCAACGGTATAACGGTACAATTTCAATATCCCCGTCAATACCAATTAAACAGATAATAGTTACAATCCATAACTCATATCCAATACAATCTGTAATCCAATCATAATTCAGATCTGTCTGGTATAAATCAATATACCCTAAAAATTCATAACAATTCCATAATCAGTCCGTTTCTTAGTCTGACTTCGATTCTATAATGTCTCATATGTCAAGAACGGCATATATGAGTTCCATTCAGTTCTGACAATATCATAATTCTAAAACATGTCAAAACGTAGCAAAACTTACGTCAAAGTGTAGCCTATGTCGTTAGGAACTCGGTACCAAAGTCGGATTCAAAATCAGACGGACGGATTTCTCAGAAAACGTAGCAACAACTTTCCTCGACTCTCTTCTCTCGATTCTGATTTCTGAGGAAATGTCTTGCATGTATATATATATATATATATATATATATATATATAAATATATATATATACACCTCGCGCATGCCTCAAGCCAAGTGGCTTAATTCTCATATTACACGTCTCGCGCTCGGGCGGTGGCAATCTACCGCTCGGGCGCGAGCTCGGCGCTCGGGCGGTTAATATCTACCGCCCGGGCGCGAAGGATTCTTTCCGCATACATCTGCGTTGGCGCTCGGGCGGTCATAAACTACCGCCCGGGCGCCACCTCCTCTGCCCGGAGCATACTCTTGTTGCACAATGGCGCTCGGGCGGTCATTTTCTACCGCTCGGGCGCCAACAGTTCTGTCCGAAACTTACCCAAGTCATGTGTACTCCTATTTCGTGTCCCGATTAATCCTTTCGTAATCCTATCAAATTATAAATCCATAATTACAGATTAGTTCGGATTAAATTTCCGGGCATTAATATCCTCCCCCCCTAAGATACGATTTCGTCCTCGAAATCACAAGCAATCAATCATATCAAACGGGAGTATAGACAAACCTGTATAAGGAATTTACATCAAGTAAACAATGCTGGGAATTCCTGTCTCATATCTGATTCCGTTTCCCAAGTGGCTTCTTCAACACCATGACGAGTCCATTGAACTTTCACAAGGGGAATCATTTTCGTTCTGAGCTGTTTTTCTTTACGATCAATAATTTTGATCGGTTTCTCGACATAAATCAATGTCTCATCCAGCTCGGTCTCGGCTGGCTGAATCACGTGAGAATCATCGGGGAGATATTTCCGCAGCATAGATACATGAAAGACATCATGTATCCCAGACAATGAAGGCGGTAAGGCGAGTCGATAGGCACGATCTCCTATCTTTTCTAGAATCTCATAAGGACCTACATATCTCGGAGACAATTTCCCTTTCTTGCCAAATCTGACAACACCTCTGAAAGGAGAAATCTTCAGGAATACTCGGTCTCCTGCCTCAAATACCAACGGTCGTCGTCGAAGGTTGGCATATTTGGCTTGTCTGTCCTGAGCTGCCTTCATTTTCTTTTGAATAAGTTTCACTTTTCCAGTCATATCTCTGATCATGTCAGGTCCAGTCTCAGGAACTTCAGAGTTATCATCCCAATAAAGAGGGGATCTGCATTTCTTCCCGTACAACGTTTCAAATGGTGCCATCTCAATACTCGTTTGATAGCTATTGTTGTACGAAAATTCACAAAGAGGCAATGCATCTTGCCATCCAGTGCTAAAATCAAGTACTACAGCTCTCAGCATATCTTCCAATGTCTGTATCGTACGCTCTGACTGTCCGTCAGTCTGTGGATGATATGCGGTACTAAGATGTAACTTCGTACCAAGAGCTTGCTGCAAGCTCTGCCAGAAGTGCGATGTAAATCGAGGATCACGATCTGAAACAATCGACTTCGGCACTCCATGCAATCTAACCACTTCCTTGACATAGATATCGGCCATCTGGTCATACCTATACGTCATTTTGTATGGAATAAAACAAGCAGATTTGGTCAATCGATCAATCACGACCCAAATCGCATCACAACCTCTGGAGGATCTCGGTAATTGTGTCACAAAATCCATGGAAATGTGATCCCATTTCCATTCAGGAATCGACAAACTCTGTAATAGTCCTCCTGGTTTCTTCCTTTCAGCTTTCACCTGTTGGCAGTTTAGACATTTGGCTACAAATTTAGTCACATCGGATTTCATTTGTTTCCACCAATACTGTGTCTTTAAGTCATTGTACATTTTCCTGCCACCAGGATGAATGCTAAAACGACTGTTGTGCGCTTCTGTCAGTATTCGCTGTCTCAAATCCGAAATATTCGGCACAACAAGACGATTATTCACATACAAAATACCATTTTGAACCTGGTATTCCGATCAATGTCCCGATCTGACCATAGCAATCGAATTCTGTACGTTCTGATCACTTTTCTGTGCCTCTTTGATTCTTACTATCAATTCTGGTTCAGCTCGAATCACATATAATCTTAGAGGCCGACAATCTGTTTCAAAAGCTAATCCAGACAAACAGCAGTCTTCTATCAAATTCGAGACACCTATCGTCGATAAGGATAGTGCACATACCTTTCGACTCAACACATCTGCTGCTGCATTGGACTTCCCGGGATAATATTTAATCTCACAATCAAAGTCTTTCAATAAATCCAGCCATCTTCGCTGTCTCAAATTCAGCTTTGATTGCGAAAACAGATATTTCAAGCTTTTGTGATCAGAATATATCTCAAATTTTTCACCGTACAGATAATGTCGCCATATCTTTAATGCAAAGACTATGGCTGCCAATTCAAGATCATGAATTGGATAACGGGTCTCATGTGGTTTCAATTGTCTCGAGGCATAGGCAATGACATGCCCTCGCTGCATCAGTATACATCCCAGTCCTCTATGAGATGCATCACAATAAACCACAAAATCACCAGTACCTGAAGGAATCGTCAACACAGGCGCACTGGTCAATCTCTTTTTCAACTCAAGAAAACTGGTCTCACATTCCTCAGACCAATTAAACGGAGCATTCTTCTGAGTCAACTGCGTAATCGGTTTGGCAATACTCGAAAAATCTTTAATGAATCGACGATAATATCTTGCCAAACCCATAAAACTGCGAATCTCGGGTACAAATGTCGGCCTTGGCCAACTAATCACGGCTTCAACCTTACTGGGATCAACTGATATACCGTCTCCCGATATAATGTGACCCAAAAACACAACCTGTTTCAGCCAAAACTCGCATTTCGACAATTTAGCATACAACTTCTCAGTCCTCAAAATCCTCAACACAGTCCCCAGATGATTAGCATGCTCAATCATATTCTTTGAATAAATCAATATATCATCAATGAATCTGATAACAAAATTATCCAAATATTTCTGAAAGACGCGGTTCATCAATCCCATAAATACCGCCGGTGCATTCGTCAAACCAAAAGGCATGACAATAAACTCATAATGTCCATACCTCGTTCTGAATGCTGTCTTGGAGATATCAGAATCCCTGACTCTCAGTTGATGGTATCCAGATCTCAGATCGATCTTGGAATACACCGAAGAACCCTGCAACTGATCAAATAAATCATCGATACGAGGCAATGGATATTTATTCTTTACCGTTGCCTTGTTCAGTTGCCGGTAGTCGATACAAAGTCTCATCGACCCATCCTTCTTTCTCACGAACAGTACTGGAGCACCCCAAGGAGATACACTCGGTCTAATATATCCCTTGGCCAGTAAATCCTCCAACTGTTCTTTCAACTCTTTCAATTCGATCGGTGCCATCCGGTATGAAGCTCTCGAAATCGGAACTGTTCCTGGCCTTAACTCAATGCTGAAGTCTATCTCTCGAATCGGAGGCAATCCAGGAATCTCATCTGGAAAGTCATCAGCAACTCACACACCACTGGCAAGTCCGCCAATGATGGGCTCGTTTTCAGTAAGTCAACTGAATATACCAGGAATCCCTCCGCTCCTTTCTGCAATAATCGAGTCATATTCATTGCAGATATCAAAGGAATTCTAGCACGAGAACCCTTACCATAAAATTTCCACTCCTCAGCCATTTCCGGTCTGAATCGAACAATCTTGTGGAAACAATCGACTGTAGCCCTGTACTTGGTTAACATATCGATACCGATAATGCAATCAAAATCAGATAAACCAAGCACAATACAGTCTAGCTCAATCGTATGTCCATCGTACTGCAGTATACAAGGTTTCACAGATTTCACTGATATCAAACCTGTTCCTAACGGGGAAGAAACAGACACTACCTCAGACAATGACTCAACTGGTAATGCACGAATCAATGCAAACCTCTCAGAAATAAAAGTATGCGATGCACCAGTATCAATCAATACATATGCAGGATAACCAAAAATAAAACAGTTACCTGCCACAACATCATCAGGTGCATCCTGTGCCTGCTCCTCGGTCAAAGCAAACAATCGGGCCTGCTGTCTAGGAGGCTGGCTCGCAGTCTGGCCACCTCCTGGCCTCTGCTGTGACTGAGTAGGCGGTGTTGACTGAAAAGTATGAACGGCAGATGGTCGTCTACCTGCCTGAGCCACTGATCCCGATGAATCAGCTGCCTGCGATCCCTGGGCACTCCTCTGGGGACACACTCGAGCAAAGTGTCCTTGCTGTCCACAAATACGACAGCTGCCAATCACTCCTCGGCTCTGATCTGTGGAATTCCTCCCTCCACAAATACCACAGTACGGTCCTGTATAGCTCTGGCCTTGACCGGTCTGCCTAGAGCCACTCGAACTGGACTAGCTAGTTCCAGCTTTCTTGAATTTCTTCCCTTTAGCCTTCAGGAAGTCTTTCTTCCCACTTCCACTACCACTTTCAAATCGAGGAAATGGTGGAGGCATATGTGAACTCGGTGCTGAAGGCACAAACGAAGCCTCTTTCTGTCTTATCAATCCGGCTTCAGCTCCCTTAGCTCGATTCAGAGCATCAGTGAAATTGTTTGGCCTTCCGGTATTCACCAGGGTAAAGATTTCAGGATTTAGGCCATTTATAAATTGATCAGCAACGACCTCATCACTTCCAGCCACATGGGGAGCAAAACGAAGCAATGTCGAAAACTTAGCCACATAGTCCTCAATGTTTAACTGGCCTTGTTTCAAGTTTGCAATTTGGCTCCCTTGTCCTTCCTATAAGATACTGGAAAGAACCGTAGATAAAATTCAGTCTTAAACACATTCCAGGTAATGGCCGTACCTCGTTGTTCCAATGCCTTTCTAGTCGTGATCCACCAGTGTTTAGCAACGTCATGCAACTGGTGTATTATCAGTTTCACCCTCTTTTCCTCAGTATACTCCAAAGATTCAAACAGTGATTCAATGTCGTCCAACCAACTTTCACATTCCACGGAATTCTCCGTACCTTTCAAAGTCGGTGGATGAAATGACTGAAACCTTTTCAGCAATTTCTCCATTGCTGTAGGTGTCACGTCCATGGGAGGATTCGAGGTACTCCCCTGTTCTGGCATTCTCCTCGGAGGCATATCTGAAATCAGAAGGATTAGCGATCCCAAACCCAAAGTCTATTTCAGTCCTCCTCCGATCATCTTACTGCTGATCCAGAATCGGTTCTGATTCAATCTTAATAATACATGTTTTCAAATCAAATCAGATAAACAGATAAACATGCATTATAAAGCAGTAAATCATGCTAGCAATCAAAAGCAGGAAAGAAAATACATTCTACCCCGCTCACTAGCTACTATCTCAATCTCAAAGATCTATCGCTCTGATACCACCTGTTGTGGGGACCCGGACGCTAATCAAGTTCTTAATCATCATTGGGACTAATTAATCGATTATAAACATGGTCTAATTTTTTTTTTAAAATGCGGAACGTAGTGACATCTAACATATATGCATCTCAGTATATAAAAGTACAAGTCCTGTACCATCTACATATCAGTACAAACTAAGGTTTAAAAACTAATATCAAGTGTCCAACCCTATCTCTAATCCAAGTCCGGAGCCACCACTCTAATCACGATCTCATCTCATCTCCTGGACCCTGATCCTGTCCCACCTGTCGTCATGTACACATACAGACAAGACAACAGCCGGATAACTCCGGTGAGAATAAATCCCAGTATAAATCAATGAAACATGCAATCATACAAACGGATATAAAGCATGTAATCAGGTAACATGAATATGTATCAAAATCTGAAACATAAACAATATCAAATCAAACTGTCGACAGTACTCATAATTCAGACTAGACTCAATCCTAGTCTAGGGATCCCGGTTTCCAGATGTGGTATTCCTATATCGAATTCCGTAATAGGAGGAACCGTAATTCTATTACTCGATATAACCCTATCCGGTGTTCCTATATCAACTTCCGTAATAGACGAATTCCTATTCCCTGTTACTCGATATAACCAAACATCTGGTGTCCTGACCTAACCGTCATGGACTGTAGCTCTATCGCTAATATCCTATCTTGAGACATCGTGCAATGTGCCGTGGCGATACCACCACTATCCGGCACTTCTGTCACAAGATAACTCGTCTAATACCTGCTGTCTAAAATCAAGAGAACAAGTATATCAATCAAATCAATGCAATAAAGTAAAGTATGTGATTTAGGGAAACTCAAGTCCAAACCGACTCAAGTCCATCTCCCAATACCACATTGACTTATATCTTTCTTTCGTTGGTTTCTGGCGCAGTCGAAGTCCTGAACTCACAGCCTGTCCGGCAATGACAATATCAATAATCTCATGTCAATATACCGTTCAACTCAATAACAATCTGATGAATCTGGATTTAATTCAAATCAACGGTATAACGGTACAATTTCAATATCCCCGTCAATACAAATTCAACAGATAATAGTTACAATCCATAACTCATATCCAATACAATCTGTAATCCAATCACAATTCAGATCTGTCTGGTATAAATCAATATACCCTAGAAATTCATAACAATTCCATAATCAGTCCGTTTCTTAGTCTGACTTCGATTCTATAATGTCTCAAATGTCAAGAACGGCATATATGAGTTCCATTCAGTTCTGACAATATCATAATTCTAAAACATGTCAAAACGTAGCAAAACTTACGTCAAAGTGTAGCCTACGTCGTTAGGAACTCGGTACCGAAGTCGGATTCAAAATCAGACGGACGGATTTCTCAGAAAAGGCGTAAGGATTTTCAACAACTTTCCTCGACTCTCTTCTCTCGATTCTGATTTCTGAGGAAATGTCTTGCATGTATATATATATATATATATACACCTCGCGCATGCCTCAAGCCAAGTGGCTTAATTCTCATATTACACGTCTCGCGCTCGGGCGGTGGCAATCTACCGCTCGGGTGCGAGCTCGGCGCTCGGGCGGTTAATATCTACCGCCCGGGCGCGAAGGATTCTGTCCGCATACATCTGCGTTGGCGCTCGGGCGGTCATAAACTACCGCCCGGGCGCCACCTCCTCTGCCCGGAGCATACTCTTGTTGCACAATGGCGCTCGGGCGGTCATTTTCTACCGTTCGGGCGCCAACAGTTCTGTCCGAAACTTACCCAAGTCATGTGTACTCCTATTTCGTGTCCCGATTAATCCTTTCGTAATCCTATCAAATTATAAATCCATAATTACAGATTACTCGGATTAAATTTCCGGGCATTACAACACATTTTATAATTTGTCATAAAACCGATGATGCTTCAAACAATGCGGATTTGTTCTTTAGAGAAGTCGTTAGGTTGCATGCAATGACTAGGACTATTGCTTCTGATCGCGATGTTAAATTCTTGAGTTACTTTTGGAATACTTTATGGGTTAAACTTGGCACAAAATTGTTGTTTTCTACTACTTGTCATCCTCAAACAGAGGGACAAACTGAAGTTGTCAATAGAACTTTGGAAACACTTTTGCGTGCTATTCTTAAGAAGAACTTGAATTTACATTTCTATGGACTTTATTTTGGGGTTGCCTAGGACTAAGAAGGAGAGGGATTCTATTTTTGTTGTTCTGGATAGATTCTCTAAGATGGCACATTTTATAGCTTGTCATAAAACCGATTATGCTTCAAACATTGCGGATTTTTTCTTTAGAGAAGTCGTTAGGTTGCATGGCATGCCTAGGACTATTGTTTCTGGTCGCGATTTAAATTCTTGAGTTACTTTTGGAAGACTTTATGGGCTAAACTTAGCACAAAATTGTTGTTTTCTACTACTTGTCATACTCAAACGGATGGACAAACCGAAGTTGTCAGTAGAACTTTGGGAACACTTATGCGTGCTATACTTAAAAAGAACTTGGATTGACATTTCTATGGACATTATTTTGGGGTTGCCTAGGACTAAGAAGGGGAGGGATTCTATTTTTGTTGTTGTGGATAGATTCTCTAAGATGGCACATTATATAGCTTGTCGTAAAACCGATGATGCTTCAAACATTGCGGATTTGTTCTTTAGAGAAGTCGCTAGGTTGCATGGCATGACTAGGACTATTGCTTCTGATCGCGATGTTAAATTCTTGAGTTACTTTTGGAATACTTTATGGGTTAAACTTGGCACAAAATTGTTGTTTTCTACTACTTTTCATCCTCAAACAGATGGACAAACTGAAGTTGTCAATAGAACTTTGGGAACACTTTCGCCTGCTATTCTTAAAAAGAACTTGGATTGACATTTCTATGGACTTTATTTTGGGGTTGCCTAAGACTAAGAAAGGAAGGGATTCTATCTTCTTTGTTGTGGATAGATTTTCCAAGATGGCACATTTTATAGCTTGTCATAAACCGATGATGCTTCAAACAATGCGGATTTGTTCTTTAGAGAAGTCGCTAAGTTGCATGGCATGTCTAGAAATATTGTTTATGATCGCAATGTTATATTCTTGAGTTACTTTTGGAAGACTTTATAGGTTAAAATTGCACAAAATTGTTGTTTTCTACTTCTTTTCATTCTCAAACAGATGGACAAACTGAAGTTGTCAATAGAACATTTGGAACACTCTTGCGTGCTATTCTTAAAAAGAACTTGGATTGACATTTCTATGGACTTTATTTTGTGGTTGCTTAGGACTAAAAAAGGGAGGGATTCTATTTTCGTTGTTGTGGATAGATTCTCTAAGATGGCACATTTTATAGCTTGTCATAAAACCAATGATGCTTCAAACATTGCGGATTTGTTCTTTAGAGAAGTCGCTAGGTTGCATGGCATGCCTATGACTATTGTTTCTGGTCGTGATGTTAAATTCTTGAGTTACTTTTGGAAGACTTTATGGGCTAACCTTGGCACAAAATTGTTGTTTTCTACTACTTGTCATACTCAAACGGATGGACAACTGAAGTTGTCAATAGAACTTTTGGAACACTTATGCGTGCTATTCTTAAAAAGAACTTGGATTGACATTTCTATGGACATTATTTTGGGGTTGCCTAGGACTAAGAATGTGAGAGATTCTATTTTTGTTGTTGTGGATAGATTATCTAAAATGACACATTTTATAGCTTGTCATAAAACCGATGATGCTTCAAACATGGCAGATTTGTTCTTTAGAGAAGTCGTTAGGTTACGTGGCATGACTAGGACTATTGCTTTTGAACGCGATGTTAAATTCTTGAGTTACTTTTGGAATACTTTATGGGCTAAACTAGGCACAAAATTGTTGTTTTCTACTACTTGTACTCCTCAAACGGATGGACAAACTGAAGTTGTCAATAGAACTTTGAGAACACTTTTGCGTGCTATTCTTAAAAAGAACTTGGATTGACATTTCTATGGACTTTATTTTGTGTTTTCCTAGGACTAAGAAGGGGAGGGAATCTATTTTTGTTGTTGTGGATAGATTCTCTAAGATGTCACATTTTATAGCTTGTCATAAAACCGATGATGCTTCAAACATTGCGGATTTGTTCATTAGAGAAGTCGCTAGGTTGCATGGTATGACTAGGACTATTGCTTCTGATCGCGATGTTAAATTCATGAGTTACTTTTGGAATACTTTATGGGTTAAATTTGGCACAAAATTGTTGTTTTCTACTACTTGTCATCCTCAAACAGATGGACAAACTGAAGTTGTCAATAGAACTTTGGGAACACTTTTGCATGCTATTCTTAAAAAGAACTTGGATTGACATTTCTATGGACTTTATTTTGGGGTTGCCTAGGACTAAGAAAGGGAGGGATTCTATTTTCGTTGTTGTGGACAGATTCTCTAAGATGGCACATTTTATAATTTGTCATAAAACCGATGATGCTTCAAACAATGCGGATTTGTTCTTTAGAGAAGTCGTTAGGTTGCATGGCATGACTAGGACTATTGCTTTTGATCGCGATGTTAAATTCTTGAGTTACTTTTGGAATACTTTATGGGTTAAACTTGGCACAAAATTGTTGTTTTCTACTACTTGTCATCCTCAAACAGATGGACAAACTGAAGTTGTCAATAGAACTCTGTGTGGGGACCCGGACACTAATTCATTCCTTAATCGTCGTTAGGAATAAGTCAAACAATTATAATAAACAGGGTCTAAATTTTTTTTTCTTAAATTATACAGCGGAAACGTAATGTAATTAAATTCAAATTAAATATTAAACATAACATACAATTATTGTATGATCTACAATAATCCAACTAGGTTCAACTACAAGTCACTGCTGAATCCTAAGTTGCTTCAAAGCCCGGATCTCCACGCTATCTAGTCTCGCCTCGTTCTCTTCTTGACCCTGATCCTAACCCACTTGTTGCCATGCACACATACAAACAAGACAACAGCCGTGTGGGGACCCGGACGCTAATCAAGTTCTTAATCATGTTTGGGACTAATTAATTAATTATAAAACAGGGTCTAAAATTTTTTTTTTTTTTTTCAAATACAAAGCGGAAACGTAATGTAATTTACTCAAATTACATATTAAACATGAACATACAACTCTTGCGTTATCTACAAGAATTCAACTAGGTTCAACTACATATCAGTGCTGAATCCTATGTTGCTTCGAAGCCCGGATCTCCACGCTATCTAATCTTCTCTCATCCTCTTTTTGACCTTGATCCAGCCCCACCTGTTGTCATGCACACATACAAACAAGACAACAGCCGGATACTCCGGTGAGATATAAATATCCCAGTATAAACAATGTAAACGTGCAATCATATAAAAACATATATAAAAGCATATAAGAAATAATCATAACATGTATCAAATCAGAACATGAAGCAATATCAAGAATAACTCTTATTCTAAACATGTACCATCATCAGGAACATAATCAACATCAAATAATATAAATCAATATCAAGCAATGACTCACACTCAGACTCAAACTCAACTTAAACAACGCGTCGTCTCAGACTCGACTCAACTCTAACCTAGGGATCCCGATGTCTGGATATAGATAATTATATCGAATCTCAGTCGATAGGAATGAATCAATCCCTAAACGGCATCGATATAATTAATATCTCCAGTGTCTGGGCGAATCAGCCGCAGAATTGACGACTCAGTCAATAACCTGACGAATCAGCCAGTAATTAGGCGAATCAGCCAATAATCAGACAACTCAGCCTGTAATTAAGCGAATCAGCTTAAGTTTAGACGAATCAGTCAATAACCCGACGAATCAGCCGGTGACTAGGCGAATCAGCCTATGACTCAACGACTCAGAAATTAATACATACAGTCAGTATCTAAGCAAATCAATCAATGACTAGCGAATCAGCAGTCCTTACATGCAGTGGCTATAATCAATAGACAACAAACATCAATCTCATCAATTACAAGAATCAATGTAATAAACTAAGTATGTGATTTAGGGAAACTCGAGTCAAACCTTCCTCGAGTTGTGCAATCCCAACTCAACATTAATTTAAACCTTTCTTTCTGATACCCTGGCTCTGTCGAAGTCTCGAACCCCAAGCCTGTCAATACTCAGTCTGACAATAACAATATCGAGGGTATGGTATCAATACACCACTCAATTAATACTGGATACAAACAGAAAATTCAATCAAATTCTGTTTCAACAACATAACATCATAATCTCAATATATCCAGCCCTATCATATCAGTCAGATAACAATTCTAATATCTCATAATCAATAACAACTCAATTCAGATATCAAATCGGCTCCAAAACTACTCCGAAAATCATAACAATTTCATATTCAGTCCGTTTCTTAATCTGACTTCGATTCTACGCTGTCTAACATGTCAAGAATAACATATATGACATGTATTCAATTCTAACAACATCATAATTTCAAGACATGTCAAAACGTAACAAAACTTACGTCCAGTTGTAGCCTGCGTTGATAGGAACACAGTACCGAAGTCGGATTTTAATTCAGATAGACGGTTCGCTCGTAAATCAATTTTCAAACTTAAGAAGTAAGCTTCCCCTTCAATCCTCCATTTTCTTCTGCTGATAAACACTTACATGTATATATATATATATACATCTCGGACATGCAATAAGCCAAATGGCAAGCTTACGTTTTGCATGACTGGCGCATATGCGCGCTCGATACCCGCGCATATGCGCCAGAAGCATTGTCCGGCTTCTTCACTCCTCGCGCATATGCGCGAACTCAAGTCGCGCATATGCGCGAGACCTACTGGTCACGCACCATGCCCCTCGCGCATATGCGCCACTTTTCTCGCGCATATGCGCCAAGCCTACTGTCCCTCCCGCGCATGTGCGCCATCTACATCGCGCATATGCGCCGAACCTTCTGGACATGTCGCGCATATGCGCGCATTTCTTCGCGCATGTGCGCCATGGCTTCGGCCCTTCTGATTATTTGATGTATTTTCTCGTCTTTTCCGGTCCGATCTGTTTCGTCTATAATCAAATCGATTATCACCAATAGATTATAATAATCATCGCTAACTCATTTCGAATTAACGAGATAAATTCCTCGGGCATTACATTTCTCCCCCTCTTAGATTTGAGTTCGTCCTCGAACTCACAAGTAATCGATTCAGAAGAAATGTATATATAGAGTTTAAACCAAAACTCAAATATCTGATTCCGGTCTGGAATAAGAATTCACTAAGTATAATGTCATAATACTTCTCCATTTAATTCTGACAAAATCAATCTTGCCATGTTGGTTATACAACATCCGTATAAACCACTCAATAGTTCGTAACAACTCAACTTCATCAGCTGTTATCGAATCTATTTATCTTAATCAACGATATATTCGATCGTTGGTCTCAGTTACCAACAGTCATCTTCCGACGTTGGCATATTTGGCTTGTCTATCTTGGGCTGCCTTCATTTTCTTCTGACTCAACTTCATTCTTTCAGTCATATTTCTGATCATGTCAGGTTCATTCTCAGGAACCTTAGAGATATCTTCCACTAAAGAGGGAATCAATACCTCTTTTCGTGCAATACTTCAAAAGAAGTTATTTCAATACACGTCTGATAGTTATGATGGTACGAAAACTCGCCAAATGGCACTGCCTCTTGCCATCTAGTGCTAAAATCAAACACTACTGCTTTCAACATATCCTCCAATGTCAGGATCGTCTGCTCAGACTATCCCTCGGTCTGTGGATGATTGCGGTACTAAAAGGTAACTTTATACCTAAAGCCTACTGCAAACTCTGTCCAACGTACGATATAAACCAAAAATCACGGTCTACTACAATCGACTTTGGCACTCTATGCAGTCTGATCACTCATCTGACATAAATTTCAGTCATCTGGTCATATCGGTACATCATCTTGTATTGAATAAGGCATGCGAATTGGTCAATCGATCAATCCCAACCCAAATCGCATCACAACCTCGGGAGGATCTCAGTAATCTCATTACAAAATTCATGGAATTGTGATCTCCTTTCCTTACAGGAATAGTCAAACTCTGTAATAGTCCTCCGGGTTTCATTTTCTCAGCCTTCATCTGTTGGCAATTTAGATATTTGGCTACAAATTCAGCAATATCAGCTTTCATTTGTTTCCACCAACACTGTCTTCTATCTGATTCAAACCCAAATTCAGAATAGCAACACTATTCAGTCGGATTCAAGACATCACTCATTAGTACCGATCTGCTAAACTCATAAAACCGCAAATATCTGACACTGATATTCACCTTGGTCAACTAAGCACGGTTAACTCAATCTCTCTGACTGAACTCAGATCTGAAATCTTATCAGGGGAAAACATTACTAACTTTCATATCATTGGTAAATCAGCCAATGATAGACTCAATTTCAGTAAATCAACTGAATACATAAGGAGTCATTCTGCTCCTTTCTGTACTAATCGAATCATAGTTAGTACGAATTATCAAAGGAATTCTCAATCTAGAATCCTTATCGTACAATATTCATCCCTTGGCCATCTCAGGTTCAATTCTCACCCTCTTCTAAAATTAATCTAGGGTAGCTCTGTACTTGATCCGCATATCAATATCCGTAATGCAGTCCCATACTCAGACATCATCGGTACAATACTAGCTACCATATATTCTAACTCGATCTCATTCTTATCCTACTGTAGTATACCAGATCTAACAGAACTCACTGATACCAGATCTTTTCTCAAAGGAACAGAAACACATACTACAGTAACTAGGGATTCAACAGATAATGCATGGATCAATGCAAATTTTTCAGAAATAAAAATATGTGAAGCACCGGTATCCCTCAATACATATGCAGGATAATCAAACAAATCAGTTACCTGCAACATTGTCATCTGTTGCTTCCTGAGCCTGCTCCTCGGTCAAAGCAAATACTCTGGCCTGCTGTCTAGGAGGCTGGCCAACTGTCTGGCTTCCTCCTGGCCTCTGCTGTGACTGAGATGGTGCTGGCTGAAATGAAGGAACAGCAGCTGATCGTCTACTCCATTGTGCCGCTGATCCAGATGGTTCGGCTTCCTGGGATCTTTGGGAAACCCTCTGCGGACATACTCTGGCAAAATGTCCCTGTTGTTTGCAGAAGTGGCAACTACCAAGTACTCCTTGGCATTGCTCGGTGGAATGTCTCCCTCCACAATTTACGCAGTAAGCTCCAGTATGTAATGCCCGGAAATTTAATCCTAGTAATCTAGAATTATTGAATTATAATGTGATATGATTACGAAAGGATTAATCGGGACACGAAATAAAATTAGATATGAAGGGTGCAAGCTTTGGACAGAACAAGTGGCGCCCGAGCGGTAAGAAATGACCGCCCGAGCGCCAAAGTTCAATAGGAAATGTCTCGGGCAGAAAGTGTGGCGCCCGGGCGGTAAATTGTGACCGCCCGAGCGCCAGCATCTATCAGGAGAGGGCAGAACCCCTCGCGCCCGGGCGGTAAGTCTTAACCGCCCGAGCGCCGAGCACGCGCCCGAGCGGTGAGTTACTACCGCCCGAGCGCGAGGCATGCAAAGCGAAATTGTGCCGGGTGGCTAAATGCATGCGCGAAGTATATATATATATATACAAACGTTTTAATCCTCAGAAACGAGAGAATAGATTTGAGAAAAGTCTCTGTAGAGTTGTGAAAAATCCTTACTCCTTTTCTGAGAAATTCGTCCGTCTGATTTTAAATCCGACTTCAGTACCGAGTTCCTAGCAACGTAGGCTACAACTTGACGTAAGTTTTACTACGTTTTGACATGCTTCGAAATTATGCTATTGTCAGAATTGAATGGAATTCATTTATGACGTTATTGACATCATAGACATCATAGAATCGAAGTCAGATTAAGAAACGGACTGATTATGGAATTGTTATGAATTTTTAGGGTATATTGATTTATACCGGACAGATTTGGATTATGAATCGATTACAGTTTATATTGGATATGGGTTATAGATTGTAATTGATAGATGTTGAGATGGTATTGACGGGAATATTGAAATGATACTGTTATGCCGTTGATTTTGAATTAAATTCAGATTGATCAGATTGTTATCGATTTGGGAGGTATATTGATATGAGATTATTGATATTGTGATTACCAGACAGACTGTGAATTCAGGACTTCGACTGAGCAGGAAACCGAGACTGCAACGAAAGGTATAAGTCAATGTGGTATTGGGAGATGGACTTGAGTCGGTTTAGACTTGGGTTTCCCTAAATCACATACTTTATTTTATTGCATGGATATTTGCATTACATTGATTAATGTAATTGTTCTCTTGTATTTAGATGACAGGTATTAGACAAGTTATCTTGTGACAGAAGTGCCGGATAGTGGTGGTATCACCACGGCACATTGCACTATGTCTCAAGATAGGATGCTAGTGATAGAGCTACAGTCCTTGACGGTTAGGTCAGGACACTGGATGTGTGGTTATATCGAGTAATGGAATCTATTACGGAATTCGATATAGGAACACCATATTTGGTTATATCGAGTAAAGGGTATTGGAATTCTTCTATTACGGAATTCGATATAGGAATACCAGGGCACTGGTTATATCGAGTAATAGATATTATGGTTCCATCCTTTACGGAATTCGATATAGGAATACCACATCTGGAAACCGGGATCCCTAGACTAGGATTGAGTCTAGTCTGAATTATGATTGATGTCGACAGTTTGATTTGATATTGTTTATGTTTCAGATTTTGATACATATTCATGTTACCTGATTACATGCCTTATATTGTTTATATGATTGCATGTTTCATTGATTTATACTGGGGATTATATTCTCACCGGTATATCCGGCTGTTGTCTTGTCTGTATGTGTACTTGACAACAGGTGGGACAGGTCCAGGGTCGAGGAGATGAAGAGCTAGATCGTGATTAGAGTGGTGGCACCGGACTTGGACTAGATGTAGGGTTAAACACTTGACTTTAGTTTTAAACCCTAGTTTGAATAAATGTTGAAATACAGGATTTATATGTTATATACTGATATGTATATATGTTGTATGTCATTACGTTCCGCATTTTAAAAAAAAAAAATTTAGACCCTGTTTTAATTGATTAATTAGTCCCAATGATGATTAAGAACTTGATTAGCGTCCGGGTCCCCACAACAGGTGGTATCAGAGCCATAGATCCCTTAGACTGAGATAGGAGCTAGTGAGCGGGGTAGAATGTGTTTTCTTTCCTGCTTTTGATTGCTAGCATGATCCCTGTTTTAATACATGTTACCTGACTTATCTGCTATTGATATGGTATTGTGTATTATTGGAATGGATCAGCTGTAAGATGATCCAGGGAGGCTTGAAATAGGATTATTGTTGGAACTGCTAACCCTTTTGGTTATCAGATATGCCTCCGAGGAGAATGCCAGAACAGGGGAGTACCTCGAATCCTCCCATGGATGTGATACCTACAGCAATGGAGAAATTGCTGAAACGGTTTCAGTCATTTCATCCACCGACTTTGAAAGGACTGGAGAACTCCGTGGAATGTGAAAGTTGGTTGGACGATATTAAATCACTGTTTGACTCTTTGGAGTATACTGAGGAAAAGAGGGCGAAACTGATAATACACCAGTTGCATGACGTTGCTAAACACTGGTGGATCACGACTAGAAGGACATTGGAACAGAGAGGTATGGCCATTACCTGGAATGTGTTTAAGACTGAATTTTATCTGCGGTTCTTCCCAGTATCGTATAGGAAGGACAAGGGAGCCGAATTTGCAAACTTGAAACAGGGCCAATTAAACATTGAGGACTACGTGGCTAAGTTCTCTACACTACTTCGATTCGCTCCCCATGTCGCTGAGCATGATGAGGCCGTTGCAGACCAGTTCATAAATGGCCTAAATCCTGAATTTTTACTCTGGTGAATACTGGAAGGCCCAACAACTTCACCGATGCCCTAAACAGAGCCAAGGGAGCTGAGGCAGGCCTGATGAGGCAGAGAGAGGCTTCGTGTGTGCTTCCAGCACCGGGACAACAACCACCTCCTCGATATGAAGGTGGCAGCAGCGGTAGTACCGGGAAGAAGGATTTCTTGAAGGCTAGAGGAAAGCAATTCAAGAAATCAGGGACTACCTCGTCCAGTTCGAGTGGCTCTAGACAGACCGGCCAGAGCCAGAGCTATGCAGAACCATACTGTGGTACTTGTGGAGGGAGACATTCCACAGATCAGTGCCGAGGAGTAGTTGGCAGTTGTCGTATCTGTAAACAGCAGGGACACTTTGCCCGAGTGTGTCCCCAGAGGAGTGCCCAGGGATCACAGGTTGCTGAGTCGTCTGGATCAGCGGCTCAGACAGGGAGACGATCTTCTGCCGTTCATTCCTTTCAGCCAGCACCGTCTACTCAGTCACAGCAGAGGCCCGGAGGAAGCCAGAACGCGAGCCAGCCTCCGAGACAGCAGGCCAGAGTGTTTGCCCTGACTGAGGAGCAGGCACATGATGCACCTGATGATGTAGTTGCAGGTAACTATTTTATTTCTGGTTATCCTGCATATGTTTTGATTGATACTGGTGCATCGCATACTTTTATTTCTGAGAGGTTTGCATTGAGTCGTGCATTACCTATTGAGTCATTGTCTGTGGTAGTGTCGATATCTTCTCCGTTAGGGACATGATTAATATCAGTGAAGTCTGTTAAATCTTGTAAACTGCAGTACGATGGGCATACAATTGAGTTGGACTGTATTGTGCTTGGGATATCTGACTTTGACTGTATTATCGGTATTGATACATTGACCAAGTACAGGACTACAGTCGATTGTTTCCACAAGATAGTTCGATTCAGACCTGAGAGGGCTGAAGAGTGGAAATTTTATGGTAAGGGTTCTCGTTCTAGAATTCCTTTGATATCTGCAATAAATATGACTCGATTATTGCAGAAGGGAGCGGATGGATTCCTGGTATATTCAGTTGACTTACTGAAAACGAGCCCAACATTGGCGGATTTGCCAGTGATGTGCGAGTTTACTGATGTCTTTCCAGACGAGATTCCTGGATTACCTCCGATTCGAGAAATAGACTTCAGCATTGAATTGATGCCAGGAACAGTTTCGATTTCGAGGGCTCCTTACCGGATGGCACCAATCGAATTGAAGGAGTTGAAAGAACAGTTGGAGGATTTACTGGCCAAGGGATATATCAGACCGAGTGTATCTCCTTGGGGTGCTCCAGTACTGTTCGTGAGAAAGAAAGACGGGTCGATGAGACTTTGTATCGACTACCGGCAGCTGAACAAAGCAACGGTAAAGAATAAATACCCATTGCCTCGTATTGATGATTTATTTGATCAGCTGCAGGGTTCATCTGTATATTCCAAGATCGATCTGAGATCGGGATACCATCAACTGAGAGTCAGGGACTCTGATATCTCAAAGACTGCATTTAGAACCAGGTATGGACACTATGAATGTATTGTCATGCCATTTGGATTGACGAATGCACCAGCGGTATTTATGGGATTGATGAACCGCGTCTTTCAGAAATATTTGGATGATTTTGTTATCATATTCATTGATGATATATTGATTTATTCGAAGAATATGATTGAACATGCTAATCATCTGAGGACTGTGTTGAGAATTTTGAGGGCTGAGAAATTGTATGCTAAATTGTCGAAATGCGAGTTCTGGTTGAAACAGGTGATATTTTTGGGACATATTATATCCGGAGATGGTATATCAGTTGATCCCAGTAAGGTTGAGGCAGTGATTTCTTGGCCAAGACCGACATCTGTACCAGAAATTCGTAGTTTTATGGGTTTGGCGGGGTATTATCGCCGCTTTATTCAAGATTTCTCGAGTATTGCCAAACCAATTACTCAGATAACTCAGAAAAATGCTCCATTTGTCTGGTCTGAGGAATGTGAGACCAGTTTTCTTGAGCTAAAGAAGAGATTGACCAGTGCTCCTGTGTTGACGATTCCTTCAAGCACTGGTGGATTTGTTGTTTACTGCGATGCATCTCACCGAGGATTGGGTTGTGTATTGATGCAACGGGGGCATGTGATTGCTTATGCCTCGAGACAGCTGAAACCCCATGAAACTCGATATCCAATTCATGATCTTGAATTGGCAGCTATAGTCTTTGCATTAAAGATATGGTGACATTATCTGTACGGTGAGAAATTAGAAATTTATTCTGATCATAAAAGCTTGAAATATCTGTTTTCCCAATCAGAGTTGAATATGAGACAGCGAAGATGGCTGGATTTATTGAAAGACTTTGATTGTGAGATTAAATACTATCCAGGGAAATCCAACGCAGCAGCTGATGCGCTGAGTCGAAAGGTATGTGCACTATCCTTATCGACGATAGGTGTTCGAATTTGATTGAAAACTGCTGTTTGTCTAGATTAGTATTTGAGACAGATCAGAGACCAATGAGATTATATACTATTCAAGCGGAACCAGAGCTGATTTTGAAAATTAAAGCGGCTCAAAGAGTTGATCAGAATGTGCAGAAGTTGATTGCTTTGGTCAAAGCTGGACATCGGTCAGAATATCAGGTCCAAAATGGTACTTTGTATGTGAATAATCGTCTTGTTGTACCGAATGTTTCGGAGTTGAGACAGCGGATACTGACAGAAGCGCACAACAGTCGTTTTAGCATTCATCCTGGTGGTAGGAAAATGTATAATGATTTAAAGACACAGTATTGGTGGAAACAAATGAAATCTGATGTGACTGAATTTGTAGCCAAGTGTCTGAATTGCCAACAGGTGAAGGCTGAAAGAAAGAAACCAGGAGGATTATTACAGAGTTTGTCCATTCCTGAATGGAAATGGGATCACATTTCCATGGATTTTGTGACACAGTTACCGAGATCCTCCCGAGGTTGTGATGAGATTTGGGTTGTGATTGATCGATTGACCAAATCTGCATGTTTTATTCCATACAAGATGACGTACCGATATGATCAAATGGCTGAGATTTATGTCAAGGAAGTTGTCAGACTGCACGGAGTGCCGAAGTCGATTGTTTCAGACCGTGATTCTCGGTTTACTTCGCACTTCTGGCAGAGTTTGCAGCAAGCTCTCGGTACGAAGTTGCATTTGAGTACCGCATATCATCCACAAACTGACGGACAGTCAGAACGTACGATCCAGACATTAGAAGATATGCTGAGAGCTGTAGTGCTGGATTTTAGCACTAATTGGCAAGATGCATTGCCTCTTTGCGAGTTTTCGTACAACAATAGCTATCAAACAAGTATTGAGATGGCTCCATTCGAAGCGTTGTACGGAAAGAAATGTCGATCGCCTCTTTACTGGGATGATATCTCTGAAGTTCCTGAGACTGGACCTGACATGATCAGAGATATGAATGAAAAAGTAAAGTTGATTCAGAAGAAAATGAGGGCAGCTCAGGACCGACAAGCCAAATATGCCAACCTCAGACGACGACCGTTGGTATTTGAGGCAGGAGACCGAGTATTCCTGAAGATTTCTCCTTTCAGGGGTGTTGTGCGATTTGGGAAGAAAGGGAAATTGTCTCCACGATACGTGGGTCCTTATGAGATTCTCGAGAAGATAGGAGACCGTGCCTATCGACTAGCATTACCGCCTTCATTATCTGGAATACATGATGTTTTTCATGTATCAATGCTGCGGAAATATCTCCCTGATGATTCCCATGTTATTCAACCAGACGAGACTGAGCTGGATGAGACATTGAGTTATGTCGAGAAGCCGATCCGGATTATCGATCGTAAAGAAAAACAGCTCAGAACAAAGATGATTCCTCTTGTGAAAGTTCAATGGACTCGTCATGGTGTTGAAGAAACCACTTGGGAGACTGAATCGGATATGAGACAAGAATTCCCAGCATTGTTTCACTGATGTAAATATTTATACAGTTTTGTATATATACTCCTTATTAATACGATTGACAGTTTGTGATTTCGAGGATGAAATCGTATCTTAGGGGGGGAGAAATGTAATGCCCGGAAATTTAATCCTAGTAATCTAGAATTATTGAATTATAATGTGATATGATTACGAAAGGATTAATCGGGACACGAAATAAAATTAGATATGAAGGGTGCAAGCTATGGACAGAACAAGTGGCGCCCGAGCGGTAAGAAATGACCGCCCGAGCGCCAAAGTTCAATAGGAAATGTCTCGGGCAGAAAGTGTGGCGCCCGGGCGGTAAATTGTGACCGCCCGAGCGCCAGCATCTATCAGGAGAGGGCAGAACCCCTCGCGCCCGGGCGGTAAGTCTTAACCGCCCGAGCGCCGAGCACGCGCCCGAGCGGTGAGTTACTACCGCCCGAGCGCGAGGCATGCAAAGCGAAATTGTGCCGGGTGGCTAAATGCATGCGCGAAGTATATATATATATACAAACGTTTTAATCCTCAGAAACGAGAGAATAGATTTGAGAAATCCGTCCGTCTGATTTTAAATCCGACTTCAGTACCGAGTTCCTAGCAACGTAGGCTACAACTTGACGTAAGTTTTACTACGTTTTGACATGCTTTGAAATTATGCTATTGTCAGAATTGAATGGAATTCATATATGACGTTCTTGACATCATAGACATCATAGAATCGAAGTCAGATTAAGAAACGGACTGATTATGGAATTGTTATGAATTTTTAGGGTATATTGATTTATACCGGACAGATTTGGATTATGAATCGATTACAGTTTATATTGGATATGGGTTATAGATTGTAATTGATAGATGTTGAGATGGTATTGACGGGAATAGTGAAATGATACTGTTATGCCGTTGATTTTGAATTAAATTCAGATTGATCAGATTGTTATCGATTTGGGAGGTATATTGATATGAGATTATTGATATTGTGATTACCAGACAGACTGTGAATTCAGGACTTCGACTGAGCAGGAAACCGAGACTGCAACGAAAGGTATAAGTCAATGTGGTATTGGGAGATGGACTTGAGTCGGTTTAGACTTGGGTTTCCCTAAATCACATACTTTATTTTATTGCATGGATATTTGCATTACATTGATTAATGTACTTGTTCTCTTGTATTTAGATGACAGGTATTAGACAAGTTATCTTGTGACAGAAGTGCCGGATAGTGGTGGTATCACCACGGCACATTGCACTATGTCTCAAGATAGGATGCTAGTGATAGAGCTACAGTCCTTGACGGTTAGGTCAGGACACTGGATGTGTGGTTATATCGAGTAATGGAATCTATTACGGAATTCGATATAGGAACACCATATTTGGTTATATCGAGTAAAGGGTATTCGAATTCTTCTATTACGGAATTCGATATAGGAATACCAGGGCACTGGTTATATCGAGTAATAGATATTATGGTTCCATCCTTTACGGAATTCGATATAGGAATACCACATCTGGAAACCGGGATCCCTAGACTAGGATTGAGTCTAGTCTGAATTATGATTGATGTCGACAGTTTGATTTGATATTGTTTATGTTTCAGATTTTGATACATATTCATGTTACCTGATTACATGCCTTATATTGTTTATATGATTGCATGTTTCATTGATTTATACTGGGGATTATATTCTCACCGGTATATCCGGCTGTTGTCTTGTCTGTATGTGTACTTGACAACAGGTGGGACAGGTCCAGGGTCGAGGAGATGAAGAGCTAGATCGTGATTAGAGTGGTGGCACCGGACTTGGACTAGATGTAGGGTTAAACACTTGACTTTAGTTTTAAACCCTAGTTTGAATAAATGTTGAAATACAGGATTTGTATGTTATATACTGATATGTATATATGTTGTATGTCACTACGTTCCGCATTTTAAAAAAAAAAAAAATTAGACCCTGTTTTAATTGATTAATTAGTCCCAATGATGATTAAGAACTTGATTAGCGTCCGGGTCCCCACACAGTATAACTCTGTTGGGGACCACTAGAACTAGAGGAACTGCCGCCAGACTTCTTAAACTGCTTTCCTCTAGCCTTCAGAAATTCTTTCTTTCCACCACTACTATCACTCTCGAATCTGGAAAGTGGTTGCGGTGGTCTCCATTCATGAGGCACAAATGCAGCTCCTCTCTGCCTTATCAGGCCCGCCTCAGCGCCCTTTGCTCTATTCATGGCATCAACAAAGTTATTGGGTCGCCCTGTGTTCACCAATGTAAAAATATCGGGGTTCAGGCCATTGATGAACTGGTCAGCAGTAGCTTCTTCGCTGTCCTCCACATGTGGAGCAAATTTCAGTAAAGAGGAGAATTTAGATACATACTCCTCTATGTTCATCTGTCCCTGCTTTAGATTGGCAAACTCCGCCCCCTTGTCCTTTCGGTACGATACTGGAAAGAAACGTTGATAAAATTCAGTTCTAAACATATTCCAGGTGATCGTCGTACCTCTATGCTCGAAGGCTCTCTTTCTAGTACTCCACCAGTCCTTGGCAACATCGTGCAACTGGTGTCCAATTAATTTCACTCTCTTCTCATCTGTATACTCCAAGGAGTCAAAAAGCATTTCTATATCCCCAAGCCAACTCTCGCATTCTACAGCATTCTCTGTTCCTTTCAAAGTCGGCGGATGAAATGACTGAAATCGTTTCAGTAACGTTTCCATTGGAGTAGGAGTGACATCCATTGGAGGATTCGATGTACTACCCTGTTCTGGAATTCGTCTAGGAGGCATATCTGAAACTCAAAAGGATTAGTAACCCAATCCAATACATCTGTTTCAATTCAATCTCCCTCCCGATCATCTTACTGCTGATCGAGAATCAATTCAGATTCGTGCCCAATAATACATATTACAAAATCAAATCAGATAAATCAAGTAACATGTATTATATAAAGCAGTAAGCATGCTAGCATTCACAAGCAAGGAAAGAAAACCTCAATCTACCCCGCTCACTATCCTCTTCTATCTCAATCTCAAGAAGCCACAGTTCTAGTACCTACAGCTCTGATACCACCTGTTGTGGGGACCCGGACGCTAATCAAGTTCTTAATCATGTTTGGGACTAATTAAATAATTATAAAACAGGGTCTAATTTTTTTTTTTTTCAAATACAAAGCGGAAACGTAATGTAATTTACTCAAATTACATATTAAACATGAACATACAACTCTTGCGTTATCTACAAGAATTCAACTAGGTTCAACTACATATCAGTGCTGAATCCTATGTTGCTTCGAAGCCCGGATCTCCACGCTATCTAATCTTCTCTCATCCTCTTTTTGACCCTGATCCAGCCCCACCTATTGTCATGCACACATACAAACAAGACAACAGCCGGATACTCCGGTGAGATATAAATATCCCAGTATAAACAATGTAAACGTGCAATCATATAAAAACATATATAAAGGCATATAAGCAATAATCATAACATGTATCAAATCAGAACATGAAGCAATATCAAGAATAACTCTTATTCTAAACATGTACCATCATCAGGAACATAATCAACATCAAATAATATAAATCAATATCAAGCAATGACTCACACTCAGACTCAAACTCAACTTAAACAACGCGTCGTCTCAGACTCGACTCAACTCTAACCTAGGGATCCCGATGTCTGGATATAGATAATTATATCGAATCTCAGTCGATAGGAATGAATCAATCCCTAAACGGCATCGATATAATTAATATCTCCAGTGTCTGGGCGAATCAGCCGCAGAATTGACGACTCAGTCAATAACCTGACGAATCAGCCAGTAATTAGGCGAATCAGCCAATAATCAGACAACTCAGCCTGTAATTAAGCGAATCAGCTTAAGTTTAGACGAATCAGTCAATAACCCGACGAATCAGCCGGTGACTAGGCGAATCAGCCTATGACTCAACGACTCAGAAATTAATACATACAGTCAGTATCTAAGCAAATCAATCAATGACTAGCGAATCAGCAGTCCTTACATGCAGTGGCTATAATCAATAGACAACAAACATCAATCTCATCAATTACAAGAATCAATGTAATAAACTAAGTATGTGATTTAGGGAAACTCGAGTCAAACCTTCCTCGAGTTGTGCAATCCCAACTCAACATTAATTTATACCTTTCTTTCTGATACCCTGGCTCTGTCAAAGTCTCGAACCCCAAGCCTGTCAATACTCAGTCTGACAATAACAATATCGAGGGTATGGTATCAATACACCACTCAATTAATACTGGATACAAACAGAATTCAATCAAATTCTGTTTCAACAACATAACATCATAATCTCAATATATCCAGCCCTATCATATCAGTCAGATAACAATTCTAATATCTCATAATCAATAACAACTCAATTCTGATATCAAATCGGCTCCAAAACTACTCTGAAAATCATAACAATTTCATATTCAGTCTGTTTCTTAATCTGACTTCGATTCTACGCTGTCAAACATGTCAAGAATAACATATATGACATGTATTCAATTCTAACAACATCATAATTTCAAGACATGTCAAAACGTAACAAAACTTACGTCCAGTTGTAGCCTGCATTGATAGGAACACAGTACCGAAGTCGGATTTTAATTCAGATAGACGGTTCGCTCGTAAATCAATTTTCAAACTTAAGAAGTAAGCTTCCCCTTCAATCCTCCATTTTCTTCTGCTGATAAACACTTATATGTATATATATATATTGTAAGGCTCGAGAATTATTCGTTGTCATTGATGTTAGACTTGTGGAAATAAGAATGCATGAATTATGAGATTTTGAGCAGCAGGGCCGAAGCCACATCGCACCCGCGGTGCTAAGACTACCGCACCCGCGGTGTAGGTGACAGAAATTGGTGAATTTGTGCGAACAGACACCGCACCTGCGGTGCTAGCAAGACCGCCCCCGCGGTGTGAGACCGCACCCGCGGTCATGTAAGGACCGCACCCGCGGTCTAAGAATTCCAGAAAATAATATTGCTGCCGAGAGCACAGCGCACCCGCACTCTTGAGTCACCGCACCCGCGGTCTGCATGCGAGATTGCCACCTTTGAATTTCGTGTTGACACATGGCATGTATATATATACATAAAGTTGCTGAGTCTTCATTCTCCTTTCAGATTGAGGGAAAGAATCGAGAGCAAGCTTTGTTCCTTCAAGCTTTGTCATCTTAGATTTGAGATTGTGCAAGATTTGCTCATTTGATTTTAATTCCGAGTCCGGATTATTGATCCTTGCAACGAGGGCTAGCTAAGGATGTAAGTTTCGATTATTTTCAGCATGGTTCGAAATCTATGTATTGGGGAAATTATGATTTTGTTAGAAATATGTGTTCTTGGTATACCGAGCATCGTATATTTGTTATCAGAATGATTTTCGGACACCGTATACGAGCCTTGCGAATTTCCAGCATGTATATCGATATTGATTGGAAGAATTGAGCATGTTATATTGTGTTTTGATGAGTATATTATGAAGATTATGAGTTTTGGCTATTGTATATATTATTTTGTTGAGATTGAGTTGACCTGTACCGAGAATTACACCGTTACGCCGTCAAATTGTATTGAAACCGATTTCAGCTATGTTTATTGAGTTGTTTGAGATGTATATTGATAGAGTGCACCTGGACTATGCCATTTCAGATTTGTATTGGCTATTGTGAACTCGAGATTTCGACGACGACACCGACGATTCGGCAAGAAAGGTATAATTCATGTGGTCACGAGATTGCACAACTCGATTCAGATTTGATACGAGTTTCCCTAAATCACATACTAGATTTTTATTACATTTGATTATGTAATGCTTTGTTTATTGATTTATATTCGAGTCCTGAGATAGGAGAGATTGGCAGACTTGCCAACACTAGACGTTTCGGTGTATCGACGCATAGGAGCAGATTTGCTATATGTGTAGACCCTCGATACAGAGTTGACCGAAGTCTAGGAATAAGACGTACCGTTGCCCCGAGTGGTTGGGTAGGTAACAGACCGTCTTATTCACACCGGGATCCCTAGATTAGAAATGAGTCGAGTCAAGATTTAAATGTTGAATACAGATTTGTATTCTTCTACATGTTTAGATTTTATTCATGTTACTTGATATAGTCTATGCTTTTGTACATGATTATGACATTGCATGCATCCATGTTTTATACTGGGATATGTTCTCACCGGAGTTATCCGGCTGTTGTCGTGTCTGTATGTGTGCATGGCAACAAGTGGGGCAGGATCAGGGTCACGACGAGGAAGAGAGAGTTGATAGCGTGGAGATCTCGGGCGTGGAAGATTCCTAGTGTTTCCTACTGGACTTGTAGCACTTATGTTTGTAGTTGTTATTGAACACTAGTGTATGTTTGTACGCACAGACTTGTATGTACATTACGTTGTTTAATTTCTATTGAGACATGTGATGATTTCGTTAATACATTTAAATTAATGTTAAAAGCAAAATTTTGACCCACATTTTCGAACAAAGATCCAATTAAATCCCAAAAGAATAGAGTTAGAGCCCGGGTCCCCACAACAGGTGGTATCAGAGCAGTAGGTTCTGTAGACTGAGATAGAGTAGAATGAGCGGGGTAGATCGAGTCATCTTCCTTGCTTTTGAGATGCTAGCATGATTTATTGCTTTCCCTATTATATGTTGTGTTGTATTATCTGAATTGATTTACAGCATTTCAAGCCCGAATCAGAACCGATTCTCGATCAGAGTCTATGATCAGAGGAGGGCTGAGACAGATGATCTTGGTTGTGTACTAATCAGTTTGATAATCAGATTTATGCCGCCTAGATGAGTGCCACAGCCAGAGCAGGGTAGCACATCCGGTGCACAGATGGATGTCACTGCTACGCCGATGGAGACCTTATTGAAGAGATTTCAGTCTTTCCATCCGCCTATTCTGAAGGGCACAGAGAGTGCAGTAGAGTGCGAGAGCTGGCTTGATGATATCGAGATGTTGTTTGAGTCTTTGGCCTATAATGATGAGCGACGAGTGAAACTGATAGGGCATCAGATGCAAGAGGTTGCAAAGAGCTGGTGGTTGACGACGAAGAGAGCCTTGGAGAACCGAGGCATTGATATCACGTGGAAAGTCTTCAAAGATGAGTTCTATCAGCGCTTCTTCCCCGTCTCCTACCGGAAAGATAAGGGAGCTGAATTTGCGAATCTGAAGCAGGGACAGTGGAACATTGAGGAGTATGTTGCTAAATTTTCTGCATTGCTACGATTTGCACCGCATGTGGCCGGAACGATGAGGCAGTGGCCGATCAGTTCATCAACGGGCTGAATCCCGACGTCTTTACTTTGGTGAACACGGGCCGGCCTAGTACTTTTTCAGAGGCACTGAACCGAGCGAAAGGAGCCGAGGCTGGCTTGATCAGGCAGCGAGGAGCTTCCTACGGTGTTCAGGGGCAGAGACCGCCACAGCCTACTACCGTACAGTTTCCACCACCTCCTCCTCGTTTTGACAGTGGAGCTAGTGGTAGTGGCAAGAAGGAATTTTTGAAGGCCAAGGGCAAACAGTTTAAGAAATCTGGGAGTAGTTCATCGAGTTCGAGTGGATCTCGACAGAGAGGTCAGGGGTCAGAGTATAGTGGCGCATACTATGGTTCGTGCGGAGGGCGACATGCGACGGAGCAGTGTCAAGGAGTTCTGGGACGCTGCAACATCTGTAGGCAACAGGGACACTTCGCTAGAGTTTGTCCCCAGAGAGGTGCACAACGATTCCAGAGCACCGGATCATCAGCACCAGCGCCACAGATGGATAGACAGGCATCTTCTGTACACTCCTTCCAGCCACCCTCTACACAGACTCAGCAGAGACCAGGAGGTAGTCAGACGGTGAGTCAGCCTCCCAGACAGCAGGCACGTGTTTTTGCCCTGACAGAGGAACAGGCGCAGGAGGCGCCAGATGACGTCATTGCAGGTAACTGTTTTCTTTGCGGTTATCCTGCATATGTGTTGATAGACACAGGGGCATCTCATACATTCATATCTGAACATTTTGCATTGAGACATTCATTGCCTGTTGAGTCGTTGTCGACAGTAGTGTCTATAGCTTCTCCGTTGGGGAGTGGTTTGATATCTGTGACTACTGTTAGACACTGTATGCTTCAGTTTTAGGGGCATGAGATTGATCTTGATTGTGTAGTACTTGGTTTAGCTGATTTTGACTGTATAGTTGGTATAGACATGTTAACCAGGTACAGGGCCACGGTAGATTGTTTCCACAAGATTGTCAGATTCAGACCCGAAATGACAGACGAGTGGAAATTCTACGGCAAGGGTTCCAGATCTCGGATTCCCTTAGTATCTGCTCTGACTATGAGTAGATTGCTTCAGAGAGGAGCAGAGGGCTTTTTCGTATATTCAGTAGATCTACTGAAGTCGAGCCCAGCATTGGCAGATTTGCCAGTGGTTTGCGAGTTTACAGATGTTTTTCCTGACGAGATTCCAGGGTTGCCTCCAGTTCGAGAGGTAGATTTTAGCATAGATCTTGTGCCAGGCAGTGTTCCTATCTCGAGAGCACCATATAGGATGGCACCGATAGAGCTGAAAGAGTTGAAAGCACAGTTGGAGGATCTTCTGTCCAAGGGATATATCAGACCCAGTGTATCACCTTGGGGTGCTCCGGTGCTTTTCGTTAGAAAGAAAGATGGTTCGATGCGACTGTGTATTGATTATAGACAGTTGAACAAGGCAACAGTGAAGAACAAATATCCTTTGCCTCGCATCGACGATCTGTTTGATCAGTTACAGGGATCTTCGGTATATTCGAAGATTGATTTGAGATCAGGGTATCATCAGCTCCGAGTTAGAGACGTTGATATTCCGAAGACTGCATTCCGAACCAGGTATGGACATTACGAGTTTGTTGTTATGCCTTTCGGTTTGACGAATGCACCAGCGGTTTTCATGAGTTTGATGAACCGTATTTTTCAGAGCTATTTAGATGAGTTTGTTATTGTTTTCATTGATGATATTTTGGTGTATTCGAAGAGTTTGACTGAGCATGCAGATCACCTGAGAATTGTATTGAAGACTTTGAGAAATGAGCGGTTGTATGCCAAACTGTCCAAGTGTGAATTCTGGCTAAGACAGGTTGTCTTCTTGGGGCACATTATATCGGGAGATGGTATTGCGGTAGATCCGAGTAAAGTTGAGGCTGTGATCAATTGGCCGAGACCGACTTCTGTGCCTGAGATACGCAGTTTCATGGGTCTAGCCGGGTATTATCGTCGTTTTATTCGAGATTTCTCCAGTATAGCGAAGCCTAACACCCAGTTGACACAGAAGAACATGCCATTTGTGTGGTCGGAGGATTGTGAGGCCAGTTTTGTAGAGTTGAAGAAGAGGCTGACTAGTGCGCCTGTCTTGACGATTCCTTCAGGTACAGGTGAGTTCGTTGTATATTGTGATGCATCTCACAGAGGGCTAGGGTGTGTTCCTATGCAGCGAGGGCACGTGATAGCATACGCCTCTAGACAGCTGAAGCCGCACGAGACTCGTTATCCGATTCATGATCTTGAATTGGCGGCGAATGTTTTTGCACTTAAGATCTGGCGTCATTATCTGTATGGCGAGAAATTTGAGATCTATTCCGATCATAAGAGCCTGAAATATCTCTTTTCTCAGTCAGAGTTGAACATGAGGCAGCGACGATGGCTTGATCTGCTGAAAGATTTTGATTGCGAGATCAAATACCATCCAGGAAAGTCGAATGCAGCGGCAGACGCCTTGAGTCGAAAGGTATGTGCTCTTTCCTTGTCGACTGTAGGTGTATCGAATTTAGTGGAAGATTGTTGCTTGTCTGGATTGTTATTTGATACAGATAGTAGACCGTTGCGACTTGCTGCGATTCAGATTGAACCAGATCTAATCTTGAGGATCAAAGAAGCGCAGAGGACTGATCCGAGTGTGCAGAAATCGATTGATATGGTCAGAGCTGGACATATCTCAGAATATCAGGTCAGAGATTCTGTTCTATATGTGAATAACCGCTTAGTAGTGCCAGAGATTTCAGATTTGAGACGACAGATCATGTCGGAGGCACACTGTAGTCGGTTCAGCATTCATCCTGGTGGCAGGAAGATGTATAACGACTTGAAGACACAATTCTGGTGGAAGCAGATGAAGACAGACATTGCAGAATTTGTGTCTAAATGCCTGAATTGCCAGCAGGTGAAGGCAGAGAGAAAGAAGCCCGGAGGTTTACTTCAAAATTTGCCTGTTCCTGAATGGAAATGGGACCACATTTCCATGAATTTCGTGACGAAGTTACCTCGATCATCCCGGGGCTGTGATTCGATTTGGGTCATCATTGACAGATTAACCAAATCAGCGTGCTTTATTCCGTACAGAATGACCTATCGACACGATCAGATGGCAGAGTTGTATGTCAGAGAGGTCGTCAGATTATACGGTGTGCCGAAGTCGATCGTATCAGATCGGGATCCACGATTCACTTCTCACTTTTGGCACAGCTTGCAGCAGGCTTTGGGTACGACTTTACACCTGAGCACTGCTTATCATCCTCAGACAGACGGACAGTCAGAGCGGACTATCCAGACTTTAGAGGACATGCTGAGAGCTGTAGTACTAGATTTTGGTACTAGTTGGCAAGATTCATTGCCGTTGTGTGAGTTTTCATACAACAACAGCTATCAGACGAGCATAGAGATGGCACCGTTCGAAGCTTTATACGGAAAGAAATGCAGATCTCCGTTGTCCTGGGATGATATTTCTGAGGTACCAGTGTTGGGGCCTGATATGATTCGTGAGATGACAGAGAAAGTGAAGATCATTCAGAAGCGAATGAAGACGGCACAGGATAGGCAAGCGAAGTACGCCAATATTAGACGCAGACTGTTAGTATTCGAACAGGGAGACAGAGTATTTCTGAAGATTTCACCTTTCAGAGGCGTTGTCAGATTTGGCAAGCGAGGAAAGTTGTCTCCTAGATACGTCGGTCCGTATGAGATTCTTGAGAAGATTGGCGATCGAGCTTACAGACTTGCTCTTCCTCCTTCATTGTCCGGTATACATGATGTTTTTCATGTATCGATGTTGCGCAAATATATGCCAGATGATTCTCATGTCATTCAACCTGACGAAGCCGAGCTAGATCAGACCTTGAGATACGTTGAAAGACCGATACAGATTCTTGATCGGAAAGAAAAGAAGCTCAGGACAAAGATTATTCCGTTAGTGAAGATTCAATAGAGTCGTCATGGCATCGAGGAAGCAACTTGGGAGACGGAGTCTGAAATGAGACAGAGGCATCCCGAGTTATTTTTATGATGTGAGTCTTTCTTCCCGTTTTGACTTTACAATTTTGTATATACTTGCATGATTTATTGTGTATGAGTTCGAGGACGAACTCTTGTCTAAGAGGGGGAGAAATGTAAGACTCGAGAATTATTCGTTGTCATTGATGTTAGACTTGTGGAAATAAGAATGCATGAATTATGAGATTTTGAGCAGCAGGGCCGAAGCCACATCGCACCCGCGGTGCTAAGACTACCGCACCCGCGGTGTAGGTGACAGAAATTGGTGAATTTGTGCGAACAGACACCGCACCCGCGGTGCTAGCAAGACCGCCCCCGCGGTGTGAGACCGCACCCGCGGTCATGTAAGGACCGCACCCGCGGTCTAAGAATTCCAGAAAATAATATTGCTGCCGAGAGCACAGCGCACCCGCACTCTTGAGTCACCGCACCCGCGGTCTGCATGCGAGATTGCCACCTTTGAATTTCGTGTTGACACATGGCATGTATATATATACATAAAGTTGCTGAGTCTTCATTCTCCTTTCAGATTGGGGGAAAGAATCGAGAGCAAGCTTTGTTCCTTCAAGCTTTGTCATCTTAGAATTGAGATTGTGCAAGATTTGCTCATTTGATTTTAATTCCGAGTCCGGATTATTGATCCTTGCAACGAGGGCTAGCTAAGGATGTAAGTTTCGATTATTTTCAGCATGGTTCGAAATCTATGTATTGGGGAAATTATGATTTTGTTAGAAATATGTGTTCTTGGTATACCGAGCATCGTATATTTGTTATCAGAATGATTTTCGGACACCGTATACGAGCCTTGCGAATTTCCAGCATGTATATCGATATTGATTGGAAGAATTGAGCATGTTATATTGTGTTTTGATGAGTATATTATGAATATTATGAGTTGTGGCTATTGTATATATTGTTTTGTTGAGATTGAGTTGACCGGTACCGAGAATTACACCGTTACGCCGTCAAATTGTATTGAAACCGATTTCTGCTATGTTTATTGAGTTGTTTGAGATGTATATTGATAGAGTGCACCTGGACTATGCCATTTCAGATTTGTATTGGCTATTGTGAACTCGAGATTTCGACGACGACACCGACGATTCGGCAAGAAAGGTATAATTCATGTGGTCACGGGATTGCACAACTCGATTCAGATTTGATACGAGTTTCCCTAAATCACATACTAGATTGTTATTACATTTGATTATGTAATGCTTTGTTTATTGATTTATATTCGAGTCCTGAGATAGGAGAGATTGGCAGACTTGCCAACACTAGACGTTTCGGTGTATCGACGCATAGGAGCAGATTTGCTATATGTGTAGACCCTCGATACAGAGTTGACCGAAGTCTAGGAATAAGACGTACCGTTGCCCCGAGTGGTTGGGTAGGTAACAGACCGTCTTATTCACACAGGGATCCCTAGATTAGAAATGAGTCGAGTCAAGATTTAAATGTTGAATACAGATTTGTATTCTTCTACATGTTTAGATTTTATTCATGTTACTTGATATAGTCTATGCTTTTGTACATGATTATGACATTGCATGCATCCATGTTTTATACTGGGATATGTTCTCACAGGAGTTATCCGGCTGTTGTCGTGTCTGTATGTGTGCATGATAACAGGTGGGGCAGGATCAGGGTCACGACGAGGAAGAGAGAGTTGATAGCGTGGAGATCTCGGGCGTGGAAGATTCCTAGTGTTTCCTACTGGACTTGTAGCATTTATGTTTGTAGTTGTTATTGAACACTAGTGTATGTTTGTACGCACAGACTTGTATGTACATTACGTTGTTTAATTTCTATTGAGACATGTGATGATTTCGTTAATACATTTAAATTAATGTTAAAAGCAAAATTTTGACCCACATTTTCGAACAAAGATCCAATTAAATCCCAAAAGAATAGAGTTAGAGCCCGGGTCCCCACAACACATCTCGGACATGCAATAAGCCAAATGGCAAGCTTACGTTTTGCATGACTGGCGCATATGCGCGCTCGATACCCGCGCATATGCGCCAGAAGCATTGTCCGGCTTCTTCACTCCTCGCGCATATGCGCGAACTCAAGTCGCGCATATGCGCGAGACCTACTGGTCACGCACCATGCCCCTCGCGCATATGCGCCACTTTTCTCGCGCATATGCGCCAAGCCTACTGTCCCTCCCGCGCATGTGCGCCATCTACGTCGCGCATATGCGCCGAACCTTCTGGACATGTCGCGCATATGCGCGCATTTCTTCGCGCATGTGCGCCATGGCTTCGGCCCTTCTGATTATTTGATGTATTTTCTCGTCTTTTCCGGTCCGATCTGTTTCGTCTATAATCAAATCGATTATCACCAATAGATTATAATAATCATCGCTAACTCATTTCGAATTAACGAGATAAATTCCTCGGGCATTACAAGCCGGATAACTCCGGTGAGATATAAATATCCCAGTATAAATCATGTATACATGCCATCATATAAACAATATAAAAGCATATAACAGAAAATCATATCCCATATCAACATCATGACATGAAATAATAACAAGAATAAATCATCTTCTAAACATGTACCCTATTCAGGAACATAATCAATATCAAGAATAATTCCTATTCTAAACCTGTACCAATATCAGGAACAGCAAGGAATATGAACCATATTCAGGAACATAACCAACATCAATACATATAAATCAATGTAATTGTCACTCAGACTCGTGACTTCACGTTTTAGACTAGACTCAGTCCTAGCCTAGGGATCCCGGTTTCCAGACATTGGCATTCCATATCGACCAACAGTAATAGAAAAGACTCCAGTTCTATCCACGTCGATATCGTATCGATCACCAGTAATAGAGAAGCTCTGTTTCTATCCACATCAGTATAGTACCGATCAACAGTAATAGAAGAAACTCCGATTCTATCCACATCGATATAACATCGATCAACAGTAATAGAATCAAGTTATAATTCTATCCACATCGATACAATACGGATCACAAGTAATAGAAGGAGCTCTAATCCTATCCACATCGATAGCCAATTATCCAGCGACAGACAATGGCACTTCCGCCAATACAATGTCTTATGACATCGTGCAATGTGCCCGGGGTGATCCCACCACTATCAGGCACTTCTGTCATAAGACTACTCGTCTAATACCTGTCATCTATAATTCAAGAGAACAAGTATATCCATCAACTTAATGCAAATATCAATGCAATAAAGTAAAGTATGTGATTTAGGGAAACTCGAGTCAATCCTCACTCGAGTTGTGCAATCCCAACTCAACATTAATTTATACCTTTATCTCCTCGCTCAGAAGTCAGAGTAAGAAACGGACTGACTATGTAATTGTTATGATTTTTGGAATCGATTTGATTGAGAAATCATATCAGATATGTATGGTTATTGAGATTATGACTTGTATCGACATTAATTATGAGTTCTGGTATTATATCGGTGATGTTTGGACTGACGGGGTTATCGAGACTGTATTGATATACCGTTGAAACATCAGTTGATTGATATTGATCAGATTGAGTAGTGATTTCGATTATATCGTGATATCGTTGATATGGATTAGATTGTGTCTTGACTTGACATTGATCAGATTACGTGTTGATTTGAGTATTGATCATAACAGGTATTGAATTGAGTTGTTTATTGATATTATTGTGGGGACCCGGACGCTAATCAAGTTCTTAATCATCTTTGGGACTAATTAATCAATTATAAACAGGGTCTTATATTTTTTTTTTAAAATGCGGAACGTAGTGAAATTAAAACATATATACATATCAGTATATAAAATACAAGTCCTGTATTACAACACATTTATTCAAACTAGGGTTTGACAACTACTATCAAGTGTTCAACCCTATCTCTAGTCCAAGTCCGGTGCCACCACTCTAATCACGATCTCTCTCTTCATCTCCTGGACCCTGATCCTGTCCCACCTGTTGTCAAGTACACATACAGACAAGACAACAGCCGGATAAACCGATGAGAATATACTCCCAGTATAAATCAACGAAACATGCAATCATATAAACACTATAAAGCATGTAATCAGGTAACAGATATATGTAACAAAGTCTGAAACATAATCAATATCAAACTGTCAACAATACTCGTAGCTACATCATTCAGACTAGACTCAGTCCTAGTCTAGGGATCCCGATTCCAGAAGTTGGCATGCATATATCGACTAACAGTAATAGAAAAGACTCCAGTTCTATCCACGCCGATATGGTATCGATCAACAGTAATAGAAAAGACTCCAGTTCTATTCACATCGATACGATATCGATTACCAGTAATAGAGGAAGCTATTATTCTATCCACATCAATATAGTACCGATTAACAGTAATAGAAGCAACTCTAATTCTATCCACATCGATATGACATCGATTAACAGTAATAGAAGAGCTACTAATCTATCCACATCGATACAATACTGATTAACAGTAATAGAAAAAGCCACCATCCTATCCACATCGATAGCCAAACATCCAGTGACAGACTTTGGCACATCCGCCAATACACCATGTTATGACATCGTGCAATGTGCCCGTGGTGATCCCACCACTAACGGCACTTCTGTCATAAGATGACTCCTCTAATACCAGCTGTCTAAAATCAACAGAAGAAGTATATCAATCAACTCAATGCAAATATCAATGCAATAAAGTAAAGTATGTGATTTAGGGAAACCCAAGTCTAAACTGACTCAAGTCGATCTCCCAATACCACATTGACTTATACCTTTCGTTTATAGTCTCGGTCTAAAGCAATCGAAGTTTTGAACTCAAGACTGTCTCTGTAAATCTGAAACGATATATCAAGAATCATAATATCAAAATTTTATTCTGAATTCAACTCTGAATCTGATTAATCTGAATTAACTCAAATCCGCGGCATAACGGCACAATCTCAGTATTCCCGTCAATACCATATCACCAGATATTAATTACAAATCACAACCCATATTCGATACAATTTGTAATCATTCTATAATCCAAATCTGTCCGGTATAACTCAATATACCCTAAAAATTCATAACAATTCCATAATCAGTCCGTTTCTTAATCCGACTTCGATTCTATGATGTCTAGTATTCCCAAAACACATAATAATGATCAAATCACAATTTCTCCAACATCATATTTTTGAATCAAGATAAAACTTACTAAAACTTACGTCCTTGTGTAGCTCTTGATGAGGGGATCTCAAAACTGTGCTCGGATTAAAAAACGGATCACCGGTACTCGCAAAATCAAATTTTGAAAATAAATTGAAGTTTAGAGGATTTTGGCTATGGCTTTCTTGATTCTTTCCTTGGTATACTGGAGGAATTACAAATATATATCCAAGTGCATGACAAGTGTCCCACTCAAGTCCAAGTAATTGCACTTTAGTCCCTGGATTCTTCACTATTTTCAATTCAGCCCTCAATAACTATTTTTAATTCAATTTCAATCCTGCTTAATTATAAAATCGTGGAATTTAATTCATCATTCCAAAATTCGTAAATTAAATAATTTCGGATTAAAGTGATATAATCTCGGGCCTTACACTTTGGGAACACTTTTGCGTGCTATTCTTAAAAAGAACTTGGATTGACATTTCTATGGACTTTATTTTGGGGTTGCTTAGGACTAAGAAAGGGAGGGAATCTATTTTCGTTGTTGTGGATAGATTCTCTAAGATGACACATTTTATAGCTTGTCATAAAACCGATGATGCTTCAAACATTGCGGATTTGTTCTTTAGAGAAGTCTCTAAGTTGCATGGCATGCCTAGGACTATTGTTTATGGTCGCGATGTTAAATTCTTGGGTAAATTTTGGAAGACTTTATGGGCTAAACTTGGCACAAAATTGTTGTTTTCTACTACTTGTCATACTCAAACGGATGGACAAACCGAAGTTGTCAGTAGAACTTTGGGAACACTTATGCGTGCTATACTTAAAAAGAACTTGGATTGACATTTCTATGGAATTTATTTTGGGTTTCCTAGGACTAAGAAGGGGAGAGATTCTATTTTTGTTGTTGTGGATAGATTCTCTAAAATGGCACATTTAATAGCTTGTCATAAAACCGATGAGGCTTCAAACATGGCAGATTTGCTCTTTCGAGAAGTCGTTAGGTTGCATGGCATGACTAGGACTATTGCTTTTGATCGCGATGTTAAATTCTTGAGTTACTTTTGGAATACTTTATGGGCTAAACTTGGCACAAAATTGTTGTTTTCTACTACTTGTCATCCTCAAACGGATGGACAAACTGAAGTTGTCAATAGAACTTTGGGAACACTTTTGCGTGCTATTCTTAAAAAGAACTTGGATTGACATTTCTATGGAATTTATTTTGGGTTTCCTAGGACTAAGAAGGGGAGAGATTCTATTTTTATTGTTGTTGACAGATTCTCTAAGATGACACATTTTATAACTTGTCATAAAACCGATGATGCTTCAAACATTGCGGATTTGTTCTATAGAGAAATCGCTAGGTTGCATGGCAAGCCTAGGACTATTGTCTCTGGTCGTTATGTTAAATTCTTGAGTTACTTTCGGAAGACTTTCTGGGCTAATCTTGGAACAAAATTGTTGTTTTCTACTACTTGTCATCCTCAAATGGATGGACAAACTGAAGTTGTCAATAGAACTTTGGGAACACTTTTGCCTGCTATTCTTAAAAAGAACTTGGATTGACATTTCTATGGATTTTATTTTGGGTTTCCTAGGACTAAGAAGGGGAGAGATTATATTTTTATTGTTGTTGACAGATTCTCTAAGATGACACATTTTATAACTTGTCATAAAACCGATGATGCTTCAAACATTGCGGATTTGTTCTATAGAGAAATCGCTAGGTTGCATGGCAAGCCTAGGACTATTGTCTCTGGTCGTTATGTTAAATTCTTGAGTTACTTTCGGAAGACTTTCTGGGCTAATCTTGGAACAAAATTGTTGTTTTCTACTACTTGTCATCCTCAAATGGATGGACAAACTGAAGTTGTCAATAGAACTTTGGGAACACTTTTGCGTGCTATTCTTAAAAAGAACTCGGATTGGCATTTCTATGTACTTTATTTTGTGTTTTCCTAGGACTAAGAAGGGGAGGGATTCTATTTTCATTGTTGTGGATAGATTCTCTATGATGTCACATTTTATAGCTTGTCATAAAACCGATGATGCTTCAAACATTGCGGATTTGTTCTTTAGAGTAGTCGTTAGGTTGCATGGCATGACTAGGACTATTGCTTCTGATCGCGATGTTAAATTCTTGAGTTACTTTTGGAATACTTTATGGGTTAAACTTGGCACAAAATTGTTGTTTTCTACTACTTGTCATCTTCAAACAGAGGGACAAACTGAAGTTGTCAATAGAACTTTGGGAACACTTTTGCGTGCTATTCTTAAAAAGAACTTGGATTGACATTTCCATGGACTTTATTTTGGGGTTGCCTAGGACTAAGAAAGGGAGGGAATTTATTTTCGTTGTTGTGGATAGATTCTCTAAGATGGCACATTTTATAGCTTGTCATAAAACCGATGATGCTTCAAACATTGCGGATTTGTTCTTTAGAGAAGTCTCTAAGTTGCATGGCATGCCTAGGACTATTGTTTCTGGTCGCGATGTTAAATTCTTGAGTTACTTTTGGAAGACTTTATGGGCTAAACTTGGCACAAAATTGTTGTTTTCTACTACTTGTCATACTCAAACGGATGGACAAACCGAAGTTGTCAGTAGAACTTTGGGAACACTTATGCGTGCTATACTTAAAAAGAACTTGGATTGACATTTCTATGGACATTATTTTGGGGTTGCCTAGGACTAAGAAGGGGAGGGATTCTATTTTGTGTTGTTGTGGATAGATTCTCTAAGATGGCACATTTTATAGCTTGTCATAAAACCGATGATGCTTCAAACATTGCGGATTTGTTCTTTAGAGAAGTCGCTAGGTTGCATGGCATGACTAGGACTATTGCTTCTGATCGCGATGTTAAATTCTTGAGTTACTTTTGGAATACTTTATGGGTTAAACTTGGCACAAAATTGTTGTTTTCTACTACTTGTCATCCTCAAACAGATGGACAAACTGAAGTTGTCAATAGAACTTTGGGAACACTTTTGCCTGCTATTCTTAAAAAGAACTTGGATTGACATTTCTATGGACTTTATTTTGCGGTTGCCTAGGACTAAGAAAGGAAGGGATTCTATTTTCGTTGTTGTGGATAGATTCTCTAAGATGGCACATTTTATAGCTTGTCATATAACCGTTGATGCTTCAAACAATGCGGATTTGTTCTTTAGAGAAGTCGCTAAGTTGCATGGCATGTCTAGAAATATTGTTTATGATCGCAAAGTTATATTCTTGAGTTATTTTTGGAAGACTTTATAGGCTAAAATTGCACAAAATTGTTATTTTCTACTACTTTTCATCCTCAAACAGATGGACAAACTGAAGTTGTCCATAGAACTTTGGGAACACTTTTGCGTGCTATTCTTAAAAAGAACCTGGATTGACATTTCTATGGACTTCATTTTGGGGTTGCCTCGGACTAAGAAAGGGAGGGATTCTATTTTCGTTGTTGTGGATAGATTCTCTAAGATGGCAGATTTTATAGCTTGTCATAAAACCGATGATGCTTCAAACATTGCGGATTTCTTCTTTAGAGAAGTCGCTAGGTTGCATGGCATGCCTATGACTATTGTTTCTGGTCGTGATGTTAAATTCTTGAGTTACTTTTGGATGACTTTATGGGCTAAACTTGGCACAAAATTGTTGTTTTCTACTACTTGTCATACTCAAATGGATGGACAACTTAAGTTGTCAATAGAATTTGGGAACACTTATGCGTGCTAATCTTAAAAAGAACTTGGATTGACATTTCTATGGACATTATTTTGGGGTTGCCTAGGACTAAGAAAGGGAGAGATTTTATTTTTGTTGTTGTGGATAGATTCTCTAAAATGGCACATCTTATAGCTTGTAATAAAACCGATTATGCTTAAAACATGGCAGATTTGTTCTTTAAAGAAGTCGTTAGGTTGCATGGCATGACTAGGACTATTGCTTTTGATCGCGATGTTAAATTCTTGAGTTACTTTTGGAAAACTTTATGGGCTAAACATGGCACGAAATTGTTGTTTTCTACTACTTGTACTCCTCAAACAGATGGACAAACTGAAGTTGTCAATAGAACTTTGGGAACACTTTTGCGTGCTATTCTTAAAAAGAACTTGGATTGACATTTCTATGGAATTTATTTTGGGTTTCCTAGGACTAAGAAGGTGAGAGATTCTATTTTTATTGTTGTTGACAGATTCTCTAAGATGACACATTTTATAGCTTTTCATAAAACCGATGATGCTTCAAACATTTCGGATTTGTTCTTTAGAGAAGTCGCTAGGTTTCATGGCATGCCTAGGACTATTGTCTCTGGTCGCTATGTTAAATTCTCGAGTTACTTTTGGAAGACTTTCTGGGCTAAACTTGGCAAAAAATTGTTGTTTTCTACTACTTGTCAAACTCAAACGGATGGACAAACTGTAGTTGTCAATAGAACTTTGGGAACACTTTTGCGTGCTATTCTTAAAAAGAACTTGGATTGATATTTCTATGGACTTTATTTTGTGTTTTCCTAGGACTAAGAAGGGGAGGGATTCTATTTTTGTTGTTGTGGATAGATTCTCTAAGATGGCACATTTTATAGCTTGTCATAAAATCGATGATGCTTTAAACATTGCGGATTTGTTCTTTAGAGAAGTCGTTAGGTTTCATGGCATGACTAGGACTATTGCTTCTGATCGCGATGTTAAATTCTTGAGTTACTTTTGGAATACTTTTTGGGCTAAACTTGGCACAAAATTGTTGTTTTCTACTATTTGTCATCCTCAAACAGATGGACAAACTGAAGTTGTCAATAGAACTTTGGGAATACTTTTGCGTGCTATTCTTAAAAAGAACTTGGATTGAAATTTCTATGGACTTTATTTTGGTTTGCCTAGGACTAAGAAGGGGAGGGATTCTATTTTTATTGTTGTGGATAGATTCTCTAAGATGGCACATTTTATAGCTTGTCATAAAACCGATGATGCTTCAAACATTGCGGATTTGTTCTTTAGAGAAGTCGCTTGGTTGCATGGCAGGACTAGGAATATTGTTTCTGATCGCGATGTTAAATTCTTGAGTTACTATTGGAAGTCTTTATGGGCTAAATTTGGCACAAAATTGATGTTTTCTACTACTTGTCATACTCAAACAGATGGACAAACTGAAGTTGTCAAACAGATTAGTACACAGTCTATACAAGCTGTCTCAGCCCTCCTCTGATCATATACCTCTTATCCAGAATCGGTTCTGATTCAGTCTTGGCAATTATATGCTGTAAATCAATTCAGATACAGTACAACACATAATAAGGGAAACAATAAATCATGCTAGCACAGCAAAAGCAAGGAAGATGACTCTATCTACCTCGCTCACTCTATTCTATCTTAGTCTACAGAACCTACTACTCTGATACCACCTGTTGTGGGGACCCGGGCTCTAAATCGATTCGATCTGGGATTAAATGGATCTGTGAGAAAATGTGGGTCAAATTTTTGCTTTTTAACACTAATTCTAATGTATATAATTAAGCATAAGGTCTTTATTTATTTTACAAACATACAAACATGTCTCGTTCTAATACATCAATCCAACTAGTGTTTAATAAAAAATACCAAAATACAAGTAGTCCAAGTCTAATAGAAGCCACTAGTCATCATCTGCGCCCGTAGTCACCACGCTATCTGGAACTCATCTCTGTCGTGACCCAGATCCTCCCCCACCTGTTGTTATTCACACATACAGACATAACAACAGCCGGAAACTCCGGTGAGAACAAATCCCAGTATAAAACATGTATACATGCATATGCATAGTAAAATCATAAAGCACAATCTCATGCATGTAACATAAATCATAGGTTCCATAGTCTATGAAACCAATCTATATAAGCATGCAATACAAATCAAATCATGTCTTGACTCAACTCGTGTAATGCCCAAGATTTTGTATCATGTTAATCTGAGATTATTGATTATTAGTGGACACGATTATAACCCGGACCAAGAAATAGGAAGAGCCATGAGGTGGGCCGAAAGTGTCTCGCCCGGGCGGAAGTTTTTGTCCGCTCGAGCGAGACGGAATTCTGAAAGAGGGCCGAGAGTTACTCGCTCGGGCGGAAGTATGTGCTCGCCCGAGCGAGACTGCTTGAATTTCGAGGGCCGAGAGTTACTCGCCCGGGCGGAAACTTATGTCCGCCCGAGCGAGAGACGTGGTTGGCCAAGGATGAGCCATTTGCCCTTGTGCATGCGGAAGTTGTATATATATATATATACACATGCATTTCTTCCGGGGAAAGAAAAGGGAAATCAGGGGAAAACTTTGCTTCTTGATTCAAGAATTCAATCGTGCGATCAATCCGTCCGTTTGATTTTGATTCCGACTTCGGTACCGAGTTCCTATCGACGTAGGCTACACTTTGACGTAAGTTTTGCTACGTTTTGACATGCTTTGAAATTATGCTATTGTCAGAATTGAATGGAACTCATATATGTTGTTCTTGACATAGTAGACATCATAGAATCGAAGTCAGATTAAGAAATAGACTGATTATGGAATTGTTATGATTTTCTGATTATAATCAGTTGATACCGGACATATTTGGATTAGGGATTGATTAGAGATTGTATTGGATATGGGTTATAGATTGTAACTATTATCTAGTGAATTGGTATAGACGGGGATATTGGAATTGTACCGTTATACCGTTGATTTTGAATTAAATCCAGATTGATCAGATTATTATGGAATTGACTGGTATATTGATATGAGACTGTTGATATTGTCAGTACAAGACAGGCCTAGAGGTCAGGACTTTGACTGAGCGGGAAACCGAGACTGCAAAGAAAGGTATAAGTCAATGTGGTATTGGGAGATGGACTTGAGTCGGCTTGGACTTGGGTTTCCCTAAAGCACATACTTTATTTATTGCATTGATATTTGCATTTATTTAATTAATATACTTGTGCTCTTGATAGTTAGATGACAGGTATTAGTCGAACTGTCTTGTGACACACCGTGCCGGATAGTGGTGGTATCGCCACGGCACATTGCACGATGTCACAAGATAGGATGCTAGCGATAGAGCTACAGTCCATGACGGATAGGTCAGGACACTGGATGTATGGTTATATCGAGTAATGGAATCCATTACGGAATTCGATATAGGAACACCATATTTGGTTATATCGAGTAAAGGGGTTGGAATTCTTCTATTACGGAATTCGATATAGGAATACCGGGGCACTGGTTATATCGAGTAATAGAGATTATGGTTCCCTCCTTTACGGAATTCGATATAGGAATACCACATCTGGAAACCGGGATCCCTAGACTAGGATTGAGTCTAGTCTTAAATGATGTAGCTACGAGTATTGTTTATGTTTCGGATTATGATACATATTCATGTTACCATTAGAGGGTTTCAATCGATCCTTTCCGGAGAATTAGATGGTCTTCCTGATTACATGCTTTATATTGTTTATATGGTTGCATGTTTCATTGATTTATACTGGGTGTATATTCTCACCGGTTTATCCGGCTGTTGTCTTGTCTGTATGTGTACTTGACAACAGGTGGGACAGGTTCAGGGTCGAGGAGATGAAGAGCTAGATCGTGATTAGAGTGGTGGCACCGGACTTGGACTAGATGTAGGGTTAAACACTTGACTTTAGTTTTAAACCCTAGTTTGAATAAATGTTGAAATACAGGACTGGTATTTTATATATATACTGATATGTATATATGGTTTGATTTCACTACGTTCCGCATTTTAAAAAAAAAAAATTTAGACCCTGTTTTCAATTGATTAATTAGTCTCATTTATGATTAAGAACTTGATTAGCGTCCGGGTCCCCACAACAGGTGGTATCAAAGCCATAGATCCTTGAGATTGAGATAGGAGCTAGTGAGCGTGGTAGACTGAGATTTTCTTTCCTTGCTTTTGATTGCTAGCATGTTTACCACTTTAATACATGTTACCTGACTTATCTGGGTATTGTGTATTATTGGAATGGATCCGCTGTAAGATGATCCGGGGAGGCTTGAAACAGGATTATGGTTGGGATTGCTAATCCTTTTGAATTCAGATATGCCTCCGAGGAGAATGCCAGAACAGGGGAGTACCTCGAATCCTCCCATGGATGTGACACCTACAGCAATGGAGAAATTGCTGAAACGGTTTCAGTCATTTCATCCACCGACTTTGAAAGGAACGGAGAACTCCGTGGATTGTGAAAGTTGGTTGGACGACATTGAATCACTGTTTGACTCTTTGGAGTATACGGAGGAAAAGAGGGCGAAACTGATAATACACCAGTTGCATGACGTTGCTAAACACTGGTGGATTACGACAAAAAGGGCATTGGAACAGCGAGGTACGGCAATTACCTGGAATGTGTTTAAGACTGAATTTTATCTACGGTTCTTTCCAGTTTCTTATAGGAAGGACAAGGGAGCCGAGTTTGCAAACCTGAAACAAGGCCAGTTGAACATTGAGGATTATGTGGCTAAGTTTTCGACATTGCTCCGATTTGCTCCCCATGTAGCTGATCATGATGAGGCCGTTGCGGACCAGTTCATAAAGGGCCTAAATCCTGAGATTTTTACGCTGGTGAATACTGGGAGGCCCAACAACTTCACCGATGCCCTGAATAGAGCCAAGGGAGCCGAGGCAGGCCTGATGAGGCAGAAAGAGGCTTCGTTTGTGCTTCCAGCACCGGGACAACAACAACCTCCTCGATTTGAAGGTGGCAGCAGCGGTAGCGGAAAGAAGGATTTCTTGAAGGCTAGAGGGAAGCAATTCAAGAAATCAGGGACTACCTCGTCCAGTTCGAGTGGCTCTAGACAGACCGGTCAGAGCCAGCGCTATGCAGGACCGTACTGTGGTACTTGTGGAGGGAGGCATTCCACAGATCAGTGCCGAGGAGTAGTTGGCAGCTGTCGTATCTGTAGACAGCAAGGACACTTTGCTCGAGTGTGTCCCCAAAGGAGTGCCCAGGGATCACAGGCTGCTGAGTCGTCTGAATCAGCGGCTCAGACAGGTAGACGACCGTCTGCCGTGCATACTTTTCAGCCAGTACCGTCTACTCTGTCACAGCAGAGGCCAGGAGGGGGCCAGACCGCGAGCCAGCCTCCGAGACAGCAGGCCAGAGTTTTTGCTTTGACCGAGGAGCAGGCACAGGATGCACCTGATGATGTAGTTGCAGGTAACTGTTTTATTTCTGGTTATCCTGCTTACGTACTGATTGATACTGGTGCATCACATACTTTTATGTCTGAGCGATTTGCTTTAATGCATTCATTGCCTGTTGAGTCCTTAGCTACTGTAGCATCTGTCACGTCGCCGTTAGGAACAGGGTTGATATCGGTAAAATCTGTGAAATCGTGTATACTGCAGTACGATGGGCATACGATTGATTTAGACTGTATGGTTCTTGGTTTATCTGATTTTGATTGCATTGTCGGCATCGACATGTTGACCAAGTACCGAGCTACAGTCGATTGTTTCCACAAGATTGTTCGATTCAGACCTGAGATGGCTAAGGAGTGGAAATTTTATGGTAAGGGTTCTCGAGCGAGAATTCCTTTAATATCTGCAATGAATATGGCTTGATTATTGCAGAAGGGAGCGGATGGATTCCTGGTATATTCAGTTGACTTACTGAAAACGAGCCCAGCATTGGCAGATTTGCCAGTGGTGTGCGAGTTTGCTGATGTCTTTCCAGATGAGATTCCGGGATTGCCTCCGATTCGAGAGATAGACTTCAGCATTGAGCTAATGCCAGGAACAGTTCCGATTTCGAGAGCTCCTTACAGGATGGCACCGATCGAGTTGAAAGAATTGAAAGAACAGTTGGAGGATTTACTGGCCAAAGGATATATCAGACCGAGTGTATCTCCTTGGGGTGCTCCAGTACTGTTCGTGAGAAAGAAAGACGGGTCGATGAGACTTTGTATCGACTATAGGCAACTGAACAAGGCAACGGTAAAGAATAAATACCCCTTGCCTCGTATTGATGATCTGTTTGATCAGTTGCAAGGTTCATCTGTGTATTCCAAGATCGACTTGAGATCTGGATACCATCAACTGAGAGTCAGGGACTCTGATATCTCAAAGACAGCATTCAGAACGAGGTATGGACATTATGAGTTTATTGTCATGCCTTTTGGTTTGACGAATGCACCAGCGGTATTTATGGGATTGATGAACCGCGTCTTTCAGAAATACTTAGATGATTTTGTGATCATATTCATTGATGATATATTGATTTATTCAAAGAATATGATTGAGCATGCTAATCATCTGAGGACGGTGTTGAGAATTCTGAGAACTGGGAAGTTGTATGCGAAACTGTCGAAATGCGAGTTTTGGCTGAAACAGGTTGTGTTTTTGGGTCACATTATATCGGGAGACGGTATATCAGTTGATCCTAATAAGGTTGAGGCAGTGATTTCTTGGCCGAGACCTACATCTGTGCCGGAAATTCGCAGTTTTATGGGTTTGGCAGGATATTACCGACGATTTATTCAAGATTTTTCGAGTATTGCCAAACCGATTACACAGTTGACTCAGAAAAATGCCCCGTTTAATTGGTCTGAGGAATGTGAGACCAGATTAACCAGTGCGCCTGTGTTGACGATTCCTTCAGGTACTGGTGACTTTGTGGTTTATTGTGATGCATCTCACAGAGGGTTGGGATGTATACTGATGCAGCAAGGGCATGTCATTGCCTATGTCTCTAGACAATTGAAACCACATGAGACTCGTTACCCAATTCATGATCTTGAATTGGCAGCCATAGTCTTTGCATTGAAGATATGGCGACATTATCTGTACGGTGAGAAATTCGAAATTTATTCTGATCATAAAAGCTTGAAATATCTGTTTTCGCAATCAGAATTGAATATGAGACAGCGAAGATGGCTGGATTTATTGAAAGATTTCGATTGTGAAATCAAGTATTATCCAGGGAAGTCCAATGCAGCAGCTGATGCACTGAGTCGAAAGGTATGTGCACTATCCTTATCGACGATTGGTGTATCGAATTTGATAGAAGACTGCTGTTTGTCTGGATTAGAATTTGAAACAGATTATGGACCGTTAAGACTTTATACGGTGCAAGTAGAACCAGAGCTGATTATGAGAATTAAGGCAGCTCAGCAAGGTGATCAGAATGTACAGAAATCAGTATCGATGGTTAGAGCAGGACATCGATCAGAGTATCAGGTACGTGATAACGTCTTGTATGTGAATAATCGCCTGGTTGTGCCGAATGTTTCAGATTTGAGACGACAGATATTGTCAGAAGCGCACAACAGTCGATTCAGTATTCATCCTGGTGGCAGAAAAATGTATAATGATTTAAAGACACAGTATTGGTGGAAACAAATGAAATCTGATGTGACCGAGTTTGTAGCCAATTGTCTAAATTGCCAACAGGTGAAAGCTGAAAGAAAGAAACCAGGAGGATTGTTACAGAGTTTGTCCATTCCTGAATGGAAATGGGATCACATTTCCATGGATTTTGTGACACAGTTGCCGAGATCCTCCCGAGGTTGTGATGCGATTTGGGTCGTGATTGATCGATTGACCAAATCAGCATGTTTTATTCCATACAAGATGACGTACCGATATGATCAGATGGCTGATATTTATGTCAAGGAAGTGGTTAGATTGCACGGAGTGCCGAAGTCGATTGTTTCAGATCGTGATCCTCGATTTACTTCGCACTTCTGGCAGAGTTTACAGCAAGCTCTTGGTACGAAGTTACATTTGAGCACCGCATATCATCCACAGACCGATGGCCAGTCAGAGCGAACTATCCAGACCCTGGAAGATATGCTGAGAGCAGTGGTGCTAGATTTTAGCACTACTTGGCAAGATGCATTGCCTCTTTGTGAGTTTTCGTACAACAACAGCTATTAGACGAGTATTGAGATGGCACCATTCGAAGCGTTGTACGGAAAGAAATGTCGATCCCCTCTGTATTGGGATGATATCTCTGAAGTTCCTGAGACTGGACCTGAGATGATCAGAGATATGACCGAGAAAGTGAAATTGATTCAGAAGAAAATGAAGGCAGCTCAGGACAGACAAGCCAAGTATGCCAACATCAGACGACGACCGTTGGTATTTGAGGCTGGAGACCGAGTATTCCTGAAGATTTCTCCTTTCAGAGGTGTTAGCAGATTTGGCAAGAAAGGGAAATTGTCTCCACGATATGTAGGTCCTTATGAGATTCTCGAAAAGATAGGAGATCGTGCCTATCGACTTGCTTTGCCGCCTTCATTATCTGAGATACATGATGTCTTTCAGTATCGATGCTGCGGAAATATCTCCCTGATGATTCTCACGTGATTCGACCAGACGAGACTGAGCTGGATGAGACATTGAGTTATGTCGAGAAACCGATCCGGATTATCGATCGTAAAGAAAAACAGCTCAGAACAAAGACGATTCCTCTTGTGAAAGTACAATGGACTCGTCATGGGGTTGAAGAAGCCACGTGGGAGACTGAATCAGATATGAGACAGGAATTCCCAGCATTATTTCACTGATGTAAATTTCTTATACAGTGTTTGTATATACTCCTTATTGATACGAATGAAATGCTCGTGATTTCGAGGACGAAATCGTATCTTAGGGGGGGAGAAATGTAATGCCCAAGATTTTGTATCATGTTAATCTGATATTATTGATTATTAGTGGACACGATTATAACCCGGACCAAGAAATAGGAAGAGCCATGAGGTGGGCCGAAAGTGTCTCGCCCGGGCGGAAGTTTTTGTCCGCTCGAGCGAGACGGAATTCTGAAAGAGGGCCGAGAGTTACTCGCTCGGGCGGAAGTTTGTGCTCGCCCGAGCGAGACTGCTTGAATTGCGAGGGCCGAGAGTTACTCGCCCGGGCGGAAACTTATGTCCGCCCGAGCGAGAGACGTGGTTGGCCAAGGATGAGCCATTTGCCCTTGTGCATGCGGAAGTTGTATATATATATATATACACATGCATTTCTTCCGGGGAAAGAAAAGGGAAATCAGGGGAAAACTTTGCTTCTTGATTCAAGAATTCAATCGTGCGATCAATCCGTCCGTTTGATTTTGATTCCGACTTCGGTACCGAGTTCCTATCGACGTAGGCTACACTTTGACGTAAGTTTTGCTACGTTTTGACATGCTTTGAAATTATGCTATTGTCAGAATTGAATGGAACTCATATATGTTGTTCTTGACATAGTAGACATCATAGAATCGAAGTCAGATTAAGAAATAGACTGATTATGGAATTGTTATGATTTTCTGATTATAATCAGTTGATACCGGACAGATTTGGATTAGGGATTGATTAGAGATTGTATTGGATATGGGTTATAGATTGTAACTATTATCTAGTGAATTGGTATAGACGGGGATATTGGAATTGTACCGTTATACCGTTGATTTTGAATTAAATCCAGATTGATCAGATTATTATGGAATTGACTGGTATATTGATATGAGACTGTTGATATTGTCAGTACCAGACAGGCCTTGAGGTCAGGACTTTGACTGAGCGGGAAACCGAGACTGCAAAGAAAGGTATAAGTCAATGTGGTATTGGGAGATGGACTTGAGTCGGCTTGGACTTGGGTTTCCCTAAATCACATACTTTATTTATTGCATTGATATTTGCATTTATTTAATTAATATACTTGTGCTCTTGATAGTTAGATGACAGGTATTAGTCGAACTGTCTTGTGACACACCGTGCCGGATAGTGGTGGTATCGCCACGGCACATTGCACGATGTCACAAGATAGGATGCTAGCGATAGAGCTACAGTCCATGACGGATAGGTCAGGACACTGGATGTATGGTTATATCGAGTAATGGAATCCATTACGGAATTCGATATAGGAACACCATATTTGGTTATATCGAGTAAAGGGGTTGGAATTCTTCTATTACGGAATTCGATATAGGAATACCGGGGCACTGGTTATATCGAGTAATAGAGATTATGGTTCCCTCCTTTACGGAATTCGATATAGGAATACCACATCTGGAAACCGGGATCCCTAGACTAGGATTGAGTCTAGTCTTAAATGATGTAGCTACGAGTATTGTTTATGTTTCGGATTATGATACATATTCATGTTACCTGATTACATGCTTTATATTGTTTATATGGTTGCATGTTTCATTGATTTATACTGGGTGTATATTCTCACCGGTTTATCCGGCTGTTGTCTTGTCTGTATGTGTACTTGACAACAGGTGGGACAGGTTCAGGGTCGAGGAGATGAAGAGCTAGATCGTGATTAGAGTGGTGGCACCGGACTTGGACTAGATGTAGGGTTAAACACTTGACTTTAGTTTTAAACCCTAGTTTGAATAAATGTTGAAATACAGGACTGGTATTTTATATATATACTGATATGTATATGGTTTGATTTCACTACGTTCCGCATTTTAAAAAAAAAAAAATTTAGACCCTGTTTTCAATTGATTAATTAGTCCCATTTATGATTAAGAACTTGATTAGCGTCCGGGTCCCCACGGATCCCGGGGTGAATAAGACGTCACTGTCTGTTACCTACCCTCCCAATCGGGGTAACTGTACGTCTTATTCCTAGACTTCCGTCGTGTCTGTATCGAATGTCTACAATCGGAGGAAGTCTGCTCCTATGCGTCGATACACCGAACGTCTAGTTTTGACAAATCTGTCAATGACTCTCCTATCTCAATGTTTGAATATAAATCTATAGACAAAGCATGAATTATATCAAGAGATTTGAATATAAATCTATAAACAAATCCAAATCATATTAAAGAGATAAACAATAAATCTAGTATGTGATTTTGTTGGGAAACTCCAATCAAATCTGATTCGAGTCGTATCTTCCCCACAATCACATGAATTATACCTTTCTTGTCGTGGTCTCGTCGTAGTCGAAGTCTCGAAGACGAATCAGTCAATATCAAATCTGAAATGGAATTGTTGATACACATTCTATCAATCTCTAAAATCAATCAACACATATCCAATTCAATACTTGATCTCGGTACAATTTTACGGCGTAACGATGTACTTTCTCAATACCGTTCAATCATAAATCTCAACATATATCAATACATCTTAATTCTCAACTCATAATCATCATCATAGGCATATGATAATACTCAAAATCTGCCTTCTTTAACTCTAAACATGCTGGAAATAGTAGCAATAGCATAAAATATCCATTCTTCGATCCGGTTGCGAATAACCGTTACTTAAAATCAATTGAACATGTATCTACAATCATAACAAGGTTTCCCCAGCATCAACAATTCAAAACATGCTGGAATTTAATGAAACTTACATTCCCTTGAAGCTAGTAGCACAAGGATTACAAATCTACGCTCGGATGGAAAATCGGTTGACCGGATCGTTCAAAACTCACAATCTAAGCTAGGATGCAAGTTTAAAAGAACTCTGAAGCTCTTCTCATTTTCACTTCTAAAATGGAAGGGGAAAGAGCCACCTCTATATATATCTTGCATGAAAAGGGACAAGTGTTATCATTTTTCAAGTAACACGCATGACCGCGGGTGCGGTAACTCCTTTAGCGCGGGTGCGCTCATGCTTCGGCAATCCATTCATTTTCCAAAATTCAACGACCCCGGGTGCGGTCTCATTCTTACCGCGGGTGCGGTGTTGCTTCGGTAAAATTTTCCAACTTTCTGTCCATGCACCGCGTGTGCGGTGGTTCTTGAACCGCGGGTGCGGTCTTGCTTCGAATAACATTTCCTACACTACTGGACATCGACCGCGGGTGCGGTCCTTCTAGCACCGCGGGTGCGGTGTCCCCTCGGCCTCACCTTCACAAATTCACATTTAATGACCGCGGGTGCACTCCTTCTCTAGGCGCGGGTGCGGTCTAACTTGTACTCAAAACTCTAATTTCTCATGTATTTTCTCCCCTCATTGCATGTCATGCATTCTCATATCTTCCGAGTCTCACATCAATGAAGACTAATACTCTTGAGCCTTACATTTCTCCCCCTTTAAGAAATGATTTCTTCCTTGAAATCTCAGGCAATCTATCATATCATACATGACAAGTAATATAATCAAAACTGAAGAATCACTTACATCATGTAAATAACTCGGAATGTTTCTGTCTCATATCTGCTTCTGTTTCCCAAGTCGCTTCTTCGATGCCTTGACGACTCCACTGGACTTTCACTAGCGGAATAGTCTTCGTCCTGAGATTCTTTTCTTTCCGATCAAGAATCTGTATCGGTTGCTCGACATAGCTCAAAGTCTGATCAAGCTCGGCTTCGTCAGGATGAATGACATGAGAAATATCTGGCATATATCTACGCAACATCGATACATGAAAAACGTCATGTATCCCGGATAACGAAGGAGGAAGAGAAAGTCGATAGGCTCGATCGCCAATCTTCTCAAGAATCTCGTAAGGACCGATGTATCTAGGAGACAACTTCCCACGCTTGCCAAATCTGACAACGCCTCTGAAAGGAGAAATCTTTAGAAACACTATGTCTCCTTGCTCGAATACCAACGACCTACGTCTAATATTGGCGTATTTGGCTTGTGTGGGGACCCGGACGCTGATCTTTCTTTTTAATCATCTTTGGGATTTTAATTATCAATTAAGATAAAACAGGGTCTAAAAAAAAATTTCTTTTTAAAATAAAGTGCGGAAGGTAATGGCATCTAATAATATACATGTCTGTATAAAACTACATGTCAGTATAAAGGTACAACACTGTACAACCGAAATCTAAGGTTCAAATACTAATTTCAGGTATTAAACCAACTCTACAATAAGTCCGGAATCACCACGCTAAACTCGTCTTCTCTCATCATCCTCTGACCCCGATCTTGTCCCCCCTGTTGTCATGCATACATACAAAACAAGACAACAGCCGGATACTCCGGTGAGAATAAATCCCAGTATAAAACATGGTAAGCATGATTATATTAAAAAGTAATAGATTTCATAATCTATGAAATCAATTTAAAATAAGCATGCAATTCAGTTCAGATAAATATGCAATTTAAATCAAATCATATAAACATTCTATCATAACTGAAAGCAATAAACATGGGTTTCATAGTCTATGAAACCACATCTATCAACGCATGCAGTTCTAGTCAAATTATGTCTAGACTCAACTCAACTATAACTCTAGGGATCCCGTTGTGAATAAGACGATCTATCACCTACTCTCCAATCGGGGTGACGGTACGTCTTATTCCTAGACTTCGGTCTGATCTATATCCATATCTACAATAGGAGAATGTTCTTCTCCTACGCTGTGATACCACCGAACGTCTAGAAGTCTGACTGATCTGTCAAGACTTTCCTATCTTATATGCAATGAATATCGATCTATAAACAAAGCATACTCATTTCAAAGAATGTGAATAGAACATCTATAAACACATCATAATCATATCATAAAATAAATAACAATAATTATAGTATGTGATTTTATTGGGAAACTCAAATAGGATCTTATTTGAGTTGTGTCTTCCCGAAAATCACATGAGATATACCTTTGTCGTCCCGGTCTGACGAAGACGATGATCTGTATTCAACTCTGTCCATATCCAATCTGAAATGACAATATCGAATACGCTGTATCAGTGAATAACTCAATACACAATCTGTTCTGATCAATACTCAAATCAGTATACAATCTGATCAATATCTGAATAAGACACAATCTAATTCATGTCATCGACATTACAATATAATCTGAATAATTACGGAGTCTGATCAATCTGAATCAATACTGAATCTGATCAATCTAACTCAACTGATGTTTCGACGGCATAACCATACAATCTGAATAACCCCGTCAATCTGAACATCACAAATATAATACTTGAACTCCTAATCTGTGTCAATACAATTCATAATCTGAATACTAACACAATTCTGATATAGAATCTCAGTCAATATCTTTCAAAGATCATAACAATTACATAAACAGTCTGTTCTTTAATCTGACTTCAATTCTATAATGTTTACAGTAGCAGAAACACCATATCTGAATCACATGCAATTCTAGCAACATTATATTCTCAAAACATCTCAAAACGTAACAAAACTTACGTCCTTGTGTAGCTCGTAGCACGGAAAGCACGATACTACGTTCGGATTCGAATTATGATAGACAGATATTCCACAATCGCAAATCTAAAAGGCGTAAGGATTTTCTTTCCAAAATCTCGACTTCTGTCTGAATTTCTGAGGGATTTTACGTGTAATTCTTCTATATATATACTGCATGCAAATCATAAAATGTAGCATCATTTTTCATGCGACAGGCATGACCGCGGGTGCGGTCAGGACATGCACTGCGGGTGCGGTCGTGCAATGCCTATCCTGGCATATCGCGAAAGCTCAGACCGCGGGTGCAGTCTTTCCACTACCGCGGGTGCGGTGTCGGCACCGCGAGTGCACTCTGGCTAGCACCACGGGTGCGGTCTTGCCTATTCCAAAAACACCAATTTTCTGCCACTCCACCGCGGGTACGGTCTTGTCTGGTACCGCGGGTGCGGTGATGCTTCTACTTTTCTTGCAAAAATCCACAATTGCATGACCGCGGGTGCACTCCTGTTCTAGGCGCGGGTGCGGTCTTGAAAAAACCCAATTTCTAATATCTTTTCTTCCCTCATTGCATGTCACGCATTCTCATATCTTCAGAGTCTCACATTAATGAAGATTGATAATCTTAGTTTATCACTTCTATAATTCTCGGGCATTACATTTCTCCCCCTCTTAGATCTGAGTTCGTCCTCGAACTCATAAACAATCACTTCAGAGATATCAGAAGAAATGCATAACAGAGTTTAAACCAAAACTTAAATATCTGATTCCAGTCTGGAATAAGAATTTACTAAGTATAATATCGTAATACTTCTCCAGTCCTTCTGACCAAATCAATCTTGCCATGTTGGTTATACAACATCCGTATAAACCAATCTCAGTTCATAACAAACCAAGGCCAGTAATTGTTACCCAGTCTGTTTATCCCAATCCAGGACATATACCATCTTCAGCTTCAAATACCAATCGTCATCATCCGACGTTGGTTTCCTAAGTATGTCCATTCTGAATTATCTTCATCTTCTTTCGAATTTTCTTCAAAAGAAATCTGTAGTATTCGCTGTATACTGTCTTGTCTATAACTATCTCATTACCCATCTGATAAGCTGATAGCTATTGTCACGCAGTGATAATAAGTCATATCAATTAGTGCTAACATCCAGCACTAAAGCTGTACCACAATCTTCCAATGTCTGTATAATACATTCTGACTATCTGCCAATCTGTAAAACAATCTAAAGAAAGAACTCATGATATACTCTATCACCAGTACACAATCAATCAAGAATCACAATATGATATATTCTCTTGTGGCATTCTAATCTTTCTGACCACTTCTCTGACATCGATCTGTGTCATTTGGTCATGTTTGTACGTTATCTGGTACAAACTAATAGATACAGATTGAACAATCTGTTAATCTTAATCATATCATATCGCAATCTATAGGAAATGGCAGTAATGTCATTACGAAAGCCATAGAAATGTACTCTCATTTCTATTTAGAACTGTACAATTCTGTCATAAATATTCTGATTTCTATCTTACTGTCTTTTCTGTTAGCAATTCAAACATATCAGGACAATTTCTGCCAACATTTCAATACAATTTCTGCTATAACCGATTTAATCTGTCAACTATCTATTCGAATATCATACATTCTCCATCATCAGACTGAAAACTGAATCCATTTCTGTGTGTTTCTGACATTATCTGTGATTTCAGATCCGAACTACTGACATATACAAATCAGTTAATAACATAAATTAAAGAAGAGATACCTACCTGGTATTCGGCTCTAACTATCGATATCAATTCTGTTATACAATTCTGACACATTCTGACATCACAAGATAATCAATCTCATACGCAACACAAAATCACATATCTGTTACTCGGCTCTGATTATTGAAATCTAGTTCTGAACATTCTGATCACATTTTTTAATTACTGTAACTCTTGAATTCAGCTCTGATTCCGTCGGAACTGTATATACTTTCATTGGTTCACAATAATCTGTAGCATATACGGATTCAAAACACAGTAATATCAAATCAGAGACGAAATATCAATATCCTATATAGATCTAGTGAGTTCAATGAACTCATAAAACAAGGATTTCTGATAAACATCTTCATGTCATTCTGATCAACTGTTATATCTCATCTGCAAATAGAATAGGCTCCCCAAAACAATATAAGATATCTCAGATACTGATCTAGAACACTAATAATATTCAGCAGATATAAAGCAACTGTAAGGTCCGAGATTATAGAAATGATATTATTTTAAACCGATATTATTGAATTAGAGAATTATGGAGTGTTGAATTATATTCCAAGATGTTTGAACTTATTTAGGATTGAAATTGAATGGAAAAGATTGAATAGGGGCCGATTTGCAAATAGTGAAAATTTGAGGGACTAAAGTGCAATTATGGGATTTGAGTGGGACACTTGTCTTCACCATGTTTATAAAGGAAATTCCTCCCATTTTGTTCAGCATTTCAGCAAGATATTCGAGACTCCATCTTCATAAAATCCCTCAAACTTCCTTGTATCTTAGAAAATTGGTTGTGCAAGATCCGACCATCCGATTTTTAATCCGAGCATAGTTTTGAGATCCCCTCGTCAGGAGCTACAATTGGACGTAAGTTTCATTGAGTTTTATTATCATTTGAAATTATGGTGTTGATGGAATTGAATATATTTCATATATAGTGTTCTTGATATACTAGACACCGTAGAATCGAAGTCAGAATGAAGAAGGGACTGATTCTGGAATTATTATGATTTTCTGATTATATTGATTGGGAATTGAATAGATTTGAGTTATGGATTGATTACAAATTGTAATGGATATGGGTTATGATTTGTAATTAATATCTGGTGATATGGTATTGACGGGAATACTGAGATTGTGCCGTTATGCCCCTAATTTGAGTTAATTCAGATTAATCAGATGCAGAGTTGAATTGAGAATAAAATATTGATATTATGATTCTTGATATATCGTTTCAGATTTACAGAGACAGTCTTGAGTTCAGAACTTCGATTGCTTTAGACCGAGACTATAAACGAAAGGTATAAGTCAATGTGGTACTGGGAGATCGACTTGAGTCTGTCTAGACTTGAGTTTCCCTAAATCACATACTTTACTTTATTGCATTGATATTGCATTGATTTGATTGATATACTTGTTCTCTTGATTTATAGATAGCAGGTATCAGACGGGAAATCTTGTGACAGAAGTGCCTGATAGTGGTGGGGTCGCCACGGGCACATTGCATGATGTCACAGGATAGTGTAGACATCTTGGGACAGAAGTGCCTGACAGTGGCGGGATCGCCACGGGCACATTGCACGATGTCTCAAGATTGGTTATTAGCGATAGAGCTACAGTCCGTGACGGATAGGTCAGGACACCGGATGTTTGGTTATATCGAGTAATAGGATTGGAATTCTTCTATTACGGAATTCGATATAGGAACACCATATTTGGTTATATCGAGTAATAGGAACAGAGTTCCTTCTATTATGGAATTCGATATAGGAATACCATATTTGGAAACCGGGATCCATAGACTAGGATTGAGTCTAGTCTGAATGATAGAGTTACGATCATTGTCGACAGTCTATGATTGTTTATGTTCAGATTTTGATACATATATCTGTTACCTGATTACATGCTTTATATTTGTTTATATGTGTGGGGACCCGGGCTCTAACTCAATTCTTTTTGGGATTTATTGGATCTTTGCTCGAAAATGTGGGTCAAAATTTTGCTTTTAACATTAACTCAAATGTGTAATCAAAACATGACATATTTTTATAATAATAAAACAACATCAGGTACATACAAGTCTGTTTCGTACAATCATACACTAGTGTTTAAAAGTTTTCAGTACACGTCTAGTACAACAACTAGTAAGCTGCACGCCCGAGATCTTCATGCTATCAACAATCTCTCATCTTCCTCGTGATCCAGATCCTGCCCCACCTGTTGCCATGCACACATACAGACACGACAACAGCTAGATAACTTCGGTGAGAACATATCCCAGTATAAAACATGGATGCATTCAATGTAATGATCATGTACAAAAGCATAGCATATATCAAGTAACATGAATGCAAATCTAAACATGTAGAAGAATACAAATCTGTATTCAACATTTAAATCTTGACTCGACTCATTTCTAATCTAGGGATCCCGGTGTAAATAAGACGGTCTGTCACCTACCCAACCACTCGGGGTGACGGTACGTCTTATTCCTAGACTTCGGTCAACTCTGTATCGAGGGTCTACACATAGAGAATATCTACTACTATGCGTCGATACACCGAAACGTCTAGTTTTGGCCGATCTGCCAATATCTCCTATCTCAGGACTTGAATATAAATCAATAAATAAGACATTACATAATCAAATGTAATAACAATCTAGTATGTGATTTAGGGAAACTCAAGTCAAACCTAACTCGGATTGTGCAATCCTGAATCAACATTTATTTATACCTTTCGTCGCACAATGTCTGTCGAGATCTTGAAGTCGGAATGTCGAGTCTGACAATAACAACTCTGAAAGGCAATGTATGTAACGACCCATTACAGGCCCAGTGGACCGCCCATACGGCCCACTGCCCCGATCGACCCAAGGCTATCCCGATCTTGGGGTCCCTCTATGGGGCCTTGTCCCTCACGGGCTTTCCATAAGCGTCGTACGGGTTACTCATAGGATCTCCCCCTCCCTACCAAGGGGTTTCTTTCGCCTCCCCAGGAATCGATCCCATGACCTATAGGATAAGTACATAGAGTCTTGAAACCTGGTACCAATTGAGCTTTGGTACCAGGTTTCAAGACTCTATGTACTTATCCTATAGGTCATGGGATCGATTCCTGGGCAGGCGAAAGAAACCCCTTGGTAGGGAGGGGGAGATCCTATGAGTAACCCGTACGACGCTTATGGAAAGCCCGTGAGGGACAAGGCCCCATAGAGGGACCCCAAGATCGGGATAGCCTTGGGTCGATCGGGGCAGTGGGCCGTATGGGCGGTCCACTGGGCCTGTAATGGGTCGTTACAATAAAAGGCGCCTTTTATTGTAACGACCCAAGGCTATCCCGATCTTGGGCTCTGCTCTATGGGCCTTAGCCCCTCTGGAACTCTTCCCTCACGGGCTTTCCATAGGCATCGTTACTCATAGGACTCTCCACACCAGGTTTGTGGAGTGATACCTCCCCAAGTCTCGAACCCATGACCTCCTGGCTTAAGTACATTGTTCAAAGAGACTTGGTACCAATTGAGCTACCAAATGTGACACCCTGACCCGTAACGATAAAAATACGCAGCGGAAATAAAATTTTTTTCTTTAAAATATGGAAGGAGTTTCAAAATACATTTTCTTTAAACATTTTACAACCAAAATAAATACATGATCATTCAAAAGGTATAACAAAATACAAAACATCATTCCTATGATCATGCCAAAATCTTCCTTCCAACGGTGTATGCATATGACCCCCAGTCCACAATCAACGTCCCGGGCCACCACTCTGATCTGCATCACATGAAATAACTGAAATGAGAATAAATCTCAGCAAGTGGAACTCTTACATAGCAATGATACATAGTATACTCTGTAAAACATGACTTTGAAATCATAAATACCATCAACTCTGAAACATGAATACTGTAGCAATAACTGTAGCAATAGCAATAGCAATAGATAGCAATATGATGGTATTTCTCTTTTCTCTGGTTGGATTGATATCAATAGTATCTCTGCTCTGGTGCTAATATCCCTATCGATATAAACCGATAACTCTGAGGGATAAAAGCCTATGGTCGATGATCATCTAATTGCATGCAATGCTCTGGCTATATATTTATCAATCCAATAGAAACATTTGAACTCTGAATAGCATTTAAGGCCGTCATTTCGCAATCTCATATTTTCTCTTGTATTCCCTTTTAACAATAGTGAGATATACAATACCTCCAATAGATAATCAATGAAATCAATACATAACAATGGATCAATGGAAGGGAATAACACTTTGAAACCTTTAAAACACAATACATATAATATCATGTGAGCAAAAAGGATGAAATTCCACTTACAAACCAATAGAACACCTCAAACTTAGCTCTTGGTTCACCACCTACAACAATAATCCATAAATAACACCAATATCAAGTCTATATCCACAAACTCAAGTCAAATAATCCATTATACCAACAATAACAACACCCTAGTCAACTCTTAACTCAAAACCTTAAAAGAATCGCACCAAAAACTTACCTAAGCTTCCTTATACCACGGAGAACGTCGATCTCAAGTCGGAAATCCAAATAACTCCAAGAATCAAAGGTAGGAAGCAAAAGAAAATGGAGAAAACCCTTGGAAATGGAGAGAAATCTCGAAAATGGAAGATAGGATAAGGTAGGTATGGCCAACAACTCCCAAAAAGCAACTTAAAAACTCGCCCATACTTACACCGCGGGTGCGGTCACACAAGCACCGCGGGTGCGCTAAGCTCACGGCATTCCAACAAAAATCCCATGCACGATCACCGCGGGTGCGGTGCTACAATTACCGCGGGTGCGGCCTCACCGCGGGTGCGGTGCTTACACTGCCGCGGGTGCGGTGATGCCACGGCCTTCAAATTCTAAAATGATGAATAGTACACCGCAGGGGCACTCCTATAAGAGCGCGGGTGCACTCAAGCCACGGCAATGAACAGTACTAAATCAACTAAAATCGATCCGAAACACTGAAACGAACGATCAACACCAGCTAACACCTCAATAAAACAATAACCAATAATACTATGGTCCAAAACACAACTCTAAACATCTAACCACAAAACCCAAATAAACAAGTAAAGCTTAAACCGTACCGTACACCGGGCTCGGCTATTACAATCTCCCCTCCTTAGAGGAATTTCGTCCCCGAAATTGACGTCACTGCACGAACAACTCAGGATATCTCTCTCTCATCTCATCAATATTATCAATATTCAACTTAACCATGCTATCCACATCAACCATAGAAGCCAAAAACCCATCACAACCTCTACAGCTTTCCTCTTAGGTGGCATCCTCTACTCTACAATGTGCTCACAAAAGAAATATCAATATATAACAACGGATAGATGCAAGAAAACATACCCGGACAGTTGAAAGTAGACGAAGTCATATGCATTGGTCCGAAGAACACCGCTCTGATACCACCAAATGTGACACCCTGACCCGTAACGATAAAAATACGCAGCGGAAATAAAATTTTTTTCTTTAAAATATGGAAGGAGTTTCAAAATACATTTTCTTTAAACATTTTACAACCAAAATAAATACATGATCATTCAAAAGGTATAACAAAATACAAAACATCATTCCTATGATCATGCCAAAATCTTCCTTCCAACGGTGTATGCATATGACCCCCAGTCCACAGTCAACGTCCTGGGCCACCACTCTGATCTGCATCACATGAAATAACTGAAATGAGAATAAATCTCAGCAAGTGGAACTCTTACATAGCAATGATACATAGTATACTCTGTAAAACATGACTTTGAAATCATAAATACCATCAACTCTGAAACATGAATACTGTAGCAATAACTGTAGCAATAGCAATAGCAATAGATAGCAATACGATGGTATTTCTCTTTTCTCTGGTTGGATTGATATCAATAGTATCTCTGCTCTGGTGCTAATATCCCTATCGATATAAATTGATAACTCTGAGGGATAAAAGCCTATGGTCGATGATCATCTAATTGCATGCAATGCTCTGGCTATATATTTATCAATCCAATAGAAACATTTGAACTCTGAATAGCATTTAAGGCCGTCATTTCGCAATCTCATATTTTCTCTTGTATTCCCTTTTAACAATAGTGAGATATACAATACCTCCAATAGATAATCAATGAAATCAATACATAACAATGGATCAATGGAAGGGAATAACACTTTGAAACCTTTAAAACACAATACATATAATATCATGTGAGCAAAAAGGATGAAATTCCACTTACAAACCAATAGAACACCTCAAACTTAGCTCTTGGTTCACCACCTACAACAATAATCCATAAATAACACCAATATCAAGTCTATATCCACAAACTCAAGTCAAATAATCCATTATACCAACAATAACAACACCCTAGTCAACTCTTAACTCAAAACCTTAAAAGAATCGCACCAAAAACTTACCTAAGCTTCCTTATACCACGGAGAACGTCGATCTCAAGTCGGAAATCCAAATAACTCCAAGAATCAAAGGTAGGAAGCAAAAGAAAATGGAGAAAACCCTTGGAAATGGAGAGAAAATCTCGAAAATGGAAGATAGGATAAGGTAGGTATGGCCAACAACTCCCAAAAAGCAACTTAAAAACTCGCCCATACTTACACCGCGGGTGCGGTCACACAAGCACCGCGGGTGCGCTAAGCTCACGGCATTCCAACAAAAATCCCATGCACGATCACCGCGGGTGCGGTGATACAATTACCGCGGGTGCGGCCTCACCGCGGGTGCGGTGCTTACACTGCCGCGGGTGCGGTGATGCCACGGCCTTCAAATTCTAAAATGATGAATAGTACACCGCAGGGGCACTCCTATAAGAGCGCGGGTGCACTCAAGCCACGGCAATGAACAGTACTAAATCAACTAAAATCGATCCGAAACACTGAAACGAACGATCAACACCAGCTAACACATCAATAAAACAATAACCAATAATACTATGGTCCAAAACACAACTCTAAACATCTAATCACAAAACCCAAATAAACAAGTAAAGCTTAAACCGTACCGTACACCGGGCTCGGCTATTACAATGTAGACATGCAATATCAATTCTCAATTCAATTCAGCACATATACAATTCAATACTCGGTTTTGATATAATTCGACAGCATAACAGCTTAATCTCGCGATACCGATAACTCAATAATATCATACTCAATCACAAGCAACTCATACTATCATCAAAACATCAACATATATTCTGAAATCTGTAAATATCCTAACTCATATATGCTGGAAATTTCGAACAATAGCATACGGTCTCCAAATTTCGATCCGGTAACGAATATACCATGCTCACGATATCAATAATACATATTCTAACTCATATCTGAATTCTTCCAACATGAATATCTGAAACATGCTGAAACTGCAAGAAACTTACTTCCTTTTATAGCCAATGATGCAAGGATCACAAATCCGGACTCGAAATTAAAATCGGATGGCTAGTTGTTGCATAATCTTTGTTGTTAGCTTAAAATTCTTGAAGGAAACAAAAGGAATTCTCGGTGCTCTCAGCTGCTGGAATGAAGATTGAAGACTCAGCACAAAACATATATATATACCCTGCCATGTGTCAACTTAAAAAAAGAGGTGGATCTCTCGCATGCAGCACCGCGGGTGCGGTAGTTTAGGAGCGCGGGTGTGCTGTGCTCACGGCGAGTTCATCCAAAAATGCAGCACCTAGACCGCGGGTGCGGTCCCTGCATGACCGCGGGTGCGGTCTCACCACCGCGGGTGCGGTCTTGCTCGCACCACGGGTGCGGTCTTGCTTCGCACAAATCCACTAATTTCCTCTCAATGCACCGCGGGTGCGGTCCTTCCTGTACCGCGGGTGCGGTGTGGCTTCGGCCAAGCTTCACAATTCTGATTTAAATGTCATGCATTTTTACCTTTACAAGTCTAACATCAATGCCAGTTGATAATTCTCGAGCCTTACATTTCTCCCCCTCTTAAAGAGGAGTTCGTCCTCGAACTCATAAATCAGTAATCATGCAAGTATACACAACACAGTATAATCAAAATTAAAAGGAAGACTCACATCACATGAATAGCTCTGGATGTTTCTGTCTCATCTCAGATTCTGTCTCCCAAGTTGCTTCCTCGATGCCATGACGACTCCATTGAACCTTTACAAGCGGAATGGTCTTGGTTCTAAGCTGTTTCTCTTTCCGATCAAGAATCTGTATCGGTCTTTCAACATAGCTCAGAGTCTGATCTAGTTCGGCTTCGTCAGGCTGAATGACATGAGAATCATCCGGCATATATCTACGCAACATTGATACATGAAATACATCATGTATCCCCGACAAAGAAGAAGGAAGAGCAAGTCTGTAAGCTCGATCGCCAATCTTCTCAAGAATTTTATACGGACCGACGTATCTAGGAGACAACTTCCCTTTCTTGCCAAATCTGACAATGCCTCTGAAAGGTGAAATTTTCAAAAATACTCTGTCTCCCTGTTCAAATATCAACGGTCTGCGTCTGATATTGGCGTATTTCGCCTGCCTATCCTGTGCCGTCTTCATTCGTTTCTGAATGATCTTCACTTTTTCGGTCATCTCACGAATCATATCAGGCCCCAACTCTGGTACCTCAGAAATATCATCCCAGTACAACGGAGATCTGCACTTCTTTCCGTATAAAGCTTCGAACGGTGCCATCTCTATGCTCGTCTGATAGCTGTTGTTGTATGAAAACTCACACAACGGCAATGAATCTTGCCAACTAGTACCAAAGTCTAGTACTACAGCTCTCAGCATGTCCTCTAAAGTCTGGATAGTCCGCTCTGACTGTCCGTCCGTCTGAGGATGATAAGCAGTGCTCAGGTGTAAAGTCGTACCTAAAGCCTGCTGCAAACTGTGCCAAAAGTGAGAAGTAAATCGTGGATCACGATCTGATACGATCGACTTCGGCACACCGTGCAATCTGACGACCTCTCTGACATACAACACTGCCATCTGATCGTGTCGATAGGTCATTCTGTACGGAATGAAGAACGCTGATTTGGTCAGTCTGTCTATCACAACCCAAATCGCGTCACAGTGAAAGCGGACCGGTTACGGAGGCCGGAAGCGCAGCGGAAGCAAAAATTATAAATTTTTGAGCAAATATTTCGGCCCCCATAAAAGATTTGTGTAATATTTACAAAAACTACAAAAACATGCATAGGATGTTTAAGAGATTTTACCTATCAACCTCTTAAGGTTGATGTAATGGCACCAACTAAAGTATAAATACTTTAGCTCTTCTTGGTTGAAAGATCTACAAGCTTCCACCTCCAATCCTCCAAGAATTAGGCCCACCACAAGCTATGTAAACCCCCTCAAGTTTTGCACTAGAAAAACTTAAGGATTTATCAAAGAGAAGAAATTTTTCTCCAAGAAAATGAAGAACAAAAATGGAAGAAAAATGGGAGAGAAATCCCTCAAGAATTCGGCCAAGAGAGAGTGTGAGTGAGAGTGGGAGACTAGCCTAGGTATTGTGAAAAGTTGTCTCTCAAAAGTTGCATGCCTTTTGAATTTTTTTTTTTTAATAAAAAGTAATCAAGGCTCTTCACCTCCCAAGCATGCAAACCCTAGCATGTCTCACATATATTATATGGTTTTTAACACATTAAAAACCATGGACTAAATTTTAATTATCTCAAACACATTTGAGATTAATTAAATAATACTTGAATTTACTCAAGTCCCACTAGTTAAATAATTATTTTAATTGAGCTCTACAAGGCTCAATATTATTTAATTAATTCAACACTTGAATTAATTTAATTATTTAGACTCTACTAGGTCCACTAGTGTTTAATTAATTCAACACTTGAATTAATTTAATTTAGTCCTCAATAATGTTTATGAAAATCACAATTTTCAACTGCATTATTTACTTGGCCAAATTTTAATCTTAGGAACACTTCCAAAAATTAAAATTTATATTTCTCTCATAGAAGTCATACTTCTATTTTTCTTTACGCTTATAAATACATTTATAAGCCGTTCAACACATTGAACTATTTTACTTCTCATCGGGATTTACAGAGCTAGTACTTGTGTGGCCCTCAATGGTTCATTGATACAACTAGCCGTGGGTTCACATCTCCATGTGATTCGGACTAAACATGTCCTTATTCGAGCATACCCCAATTGCTCCATTCTTACTTATCAACTCCTTGATAGTAAGAATGTCAGAACTCAAGTCTGATAGTACCCAACCAATCACGTTAAACGCCTAGCAGCATCGCTTACGTGATTCCCTAGGTATCACATGATAGTGCCTGCAAGAACCATTCAATTATGGTTAGCGTACAGTACGGTCCCTTCAACTCATATATCCCGACCGATTCGACAACTATTGGTTTATCGAGAGTTGTCAATGAATCGATACTATGTGTCATGTTGTGGTTGCATCGATGGTGTAATCTATGAAACCCCATTCATAATTACCACCTTACTCTGATCAGAGATTTCAACCCACACATACATGAAAAAACACATAGTATATCCATACCCGTATGTAAGCGGTGAATCCCCGGCTACAATGCATCGACTCCTATGTGTTTCGCCGTAACACCCAACCTTGCCACCTGATGACCCCATAAAAGTCGGTAAACAAGTCAAAGTGAAACGCTAGCACATAGAGTCTCAATGTTGTCCCGGGTCATAAGGACTAATGGTGTACAACCATAAACTAGGACTTTTCCACTCGATAAGTGAGAACCACTTGGAAAGTCCTTTATAGAGGGTTGTTCAGTGCACTCTACAAGGAGCACCTATCTGCATGTTCGGACATCACAATGTCCCCTACCAATGAAACATGGTACTCACATCGCAGATACTAGTCTCTAACTCGAGCGGCCTATATCCTTCTTAATGGCGGCTGAATCGACTAGGAACCGTTTAGAATATACAGTATTCCAAATATGAGTTTCATGATACTCATCTTATGAGCATCTCATATTCTTTCTACTATTTGTATATTCAAGGACTTTATCTATGCAACTAGCATGGGTATAAAGATAAAGATGCGCCAAATTAATAAATTCAAATATTATTAAAATAAAGATCGTTTATACATAGAGTTTCATTGTGAACACTCGGCCAACACTTGGCTCGACGTGCACCTACTCTAACAATAACCCACTTGCACTAGAGCCAACTACCCATATGCTTCAGACCCATAGATTCGCGATGCTTCTCGAATGATGGTCCTGGTAAAGGCTTAGTTAGTGGATCAGCAACATTTTCTGCGGAGCCGACTTTGTCAATCACGACATCTCCTCTTTCCACGATCTCTCTGAGGATGTGGTACTTTCCCAATACGTGTTTGGACTTCTGATGAGACCTTGGCTCCTTCGCCTGAGCTATGGCTCCCGTGTTGTCGCACATCACCGGGATAGGAGCAACTCCATTTGGAATGACGCCCAACTCTTGGACGAAATTCCTAATCCAAACAGCCTCCTTTGCTGCAGCCGATGCAGCAATGTATTCTGCCTCAGTGGTGGAATCCGCAGTACTGTCTTGCTTGGAACTCTTCCAATAGACAGCACCACCATTGAGCATGAATATGAATCCGGAGGTTGACTTCGAGTCATCAACATCGCTTTGGAAGCTAGAGTCGGTATAGCCTTCCAATTTTAGTTCTCCACCCCCATAGACCAAAAACAACTTATTGGTCCTTCTCAAATACTTGAGGATGTCTTTCATAGCTTTCCAGTGTGGAAGACCAGGGTTGGATTGATATCTACTCACTACACTTAGTGCAAATGCCACGTCAGGACGTGTAGATATTGAAAGCGGACCGGTTACGGTGGCCGGAAACGCAACGGAAGCACAAAAATCGAATTTTTGAGGGAAATATTTTCGGCCACCACATATATATCTTGTGTAATATTTACAAAATCAAAAACATACATAGGATGTTAAAGAAATGTACCTATCAACTTTAAAAAGTTGATTGTGGCTCCAACTTTGTTGTCAAACAACAAAGCTCTTCAAGGCATGAAGATCTACAAGCTCCTCCTCCAAATCCTTGAATCTTTCCTTCTAATTAGGCCCACCACCAACTAGGTAGATCCCCTCATATTTTGCACTAGAAAAATATGAGGATTTTTCAAAGAGAAGTGAGTATTATTCTTCAACAATTGAAGAACACAAAAAGGAGAAAAATGGAGAGAATATTGCAAGAGGAATTTCGGCCATGCTTGTGGAGAGGGAAGGGAGAATGAGTTAATTGCATGTCTTGGTTGTGAGAAAAGCAAAAAGCAAAAGGTGCATGCCTTGCATTATTTTAATAAAAAGTAATCTCCAACCCTTCACCTCCCATGCATGCATATAATATAGTTTTTAATCAAATTAAAAACTTTGGACTAAATTTAATTATCTCAAACACATTTGAGACTAATTAAACATTACTTGAATTTACCCAAGTCCCACTAGTTAAATAATTATTTTAATTGAGCTCTACAAGACTCAATATTATTTAATTAATCCTACACTTGAATTAATTTAATTATTTGGACTCTACTAGGTCCACTAGTGTCTAATTAATTCAACACTTGAATTAATTTGATTTAGTCCATAATAATGTTTATGAAAATCACAATTTTCAATTACATTATTCTCTTGGCCAAATTTTAATTTAGGAACACTTCCATAAATCAAAATTTACATTTCTCTCATAGAAGTCATACTTCTATTTTTCTTTACACTTATAAACTCATTTATAAGTCGTTCAACACATTGAACTATTTTCTCCTTTATAGAAGTCATACTTCTAATTTTCCTTACGCTTATAAACTCCTTTATAAGCCGTTCAACACATTGAACTATTTTACTTCTCATCGGGATTTACAAAGCTAGTACTTGTGTGGCCCTCAATGGTTCATTGATACAACTAGCCGTGGGTTCACATCTCCATGTGATTCGGACTAAACATGTCCTTATTCGAGCATACCCCAATTGCTCCATTCTTACTTATCAACTCCTTGATAGTAAGAACGTCAGAACTCAAGTCTGATAGTACCCAACCAATCATGTTAAACGCCTAGCAGCATCGCTTACATGATTCCCTAGGTATCAAATGATAGTGCCTGCAAGAACCATTCAATTATGGTTAGCGTACAGTACGGTCCCTTCAACTCATATATCCCGATCGATTCGACAACCATTGGTTTATCGAGAGTTGTCAATGAATCGATACTATGTGTCATGTCGTAGTTGCATCGATGGTGTAATCTATGAAACCCCTTTCATAATTACAACCATACTCTGGCCAGAGATTTCGATCTACATACACATGATAACACATAGGATATCCATACCCAAAGGTAAGCGGTGAATCCCCGACTACAATGCATCGACTCCTATGTGTTTCGACAGAACACCCAACCTTGCCACCTGATGACCCCATGAGAGTCGGTAAACAAGTCAAAGTGTAATTCTAGCACATAGAGTCTCAATGTTGTCCCGGGTCATAAGGACTAATTCTGTACAACCATAAACCAGGACTTTTCCACTCGATAAGTGAGAACCACTTGGAAAGTCCTTTTATGGAGGGTTGTTCAGTGCACTCTACCAGGAGCACCTATCTGCATGTTCGGACATCACAATGTCCCCTACCAATGAAACATGGTACTCACATCGCAGATACTAGTCTCTAACTCGAGCGGCCTATATCCTTCTTAGTGGCGGCTGAATCGACTAGGAACCGTTTAGAATATACAGTATTACAAATATGAGTTTCATGATACTCATCATATGAGCATCTCATATTCTTTCTACTATTTGTATATTCAAGGGCTTTATCTATGCAGCTAGCATGGGTATACAGATAAAGATTTGCCAAAGTAATAATTTCAAATATTATTAAAATAAAGACTGCTTATACATAGAGTTTCATTGTGAACACTCGGCCAACACTTGGCTCGACGGGCACCTACTCTAACAATCTCCCACTTGCACTAGAGCCAACTACCCATATGCTTAAAACCCATTGATTCGCGATGCTTGTCGAATAATGGTCCAGGTAAAGGCTTAGCTAGTGGATCAACAACATAATCTGCGGAGCCGACTTTGTCAATAGACACTACTCTTCTTTCCAGAATCTCTCCGAGGATGTGGTACTTTCTCAATACGAGTTTGGATTCTGATGAGACCTTGGCTCCTTTGCTTGAGCTATAGCTCCCGTGTTGTCACACAACACCGGGATAGGAGCAATTCCATTAGGAATGACGTCCAACTCTTGGACGAAATTCCTTATCCAAACAGCCTCTCTTGCTGCATCTGATGCAGCAATGTATTCGGCCTCTGTGCTGGAATCCATATTATTGTCTTACTTGGAACTCTTCCAAGAGACAGCAGCACCGTTGAGCATGAATACAAAACTAGAGGTTGACTTCGAGTTATCGATATCGCTTTGGAAGCTAGAGTCGGTATAGCCTTCCAATTTCAGTTCTCTACCCCCATAGACCAAGAACAACTTATTGATCCTTCTCAACAACTTGAGGATGTCTTTCACAGCTTTCTAGTTGTGGAAGACCGGGGTTCGATTGATATCTTTTCACTACACATAATGAAAACGCCACGTCAGGACGTGTAGATATCATCCCATACATGATGTTACCAATTGCCGAAGCATACGGAATGCGTGTCATCGTCACTATCTCTGCATCAGTCTCAGGAGACAGACTTGGATAGGGACACGCCATGACACATTGGTAGATGTCCTCTCAAGGACGCATCCATCGAGAACCGCTTCACGATGGTATCATGTATGTGGACTGGGTAAGACCAAGCCATCTTTTCGATCTATCTCTATAGATATGTATCCCAATACAAAAGATGCTTCACCCAAGTCCTGCATCGAGAACTTACTCGCTAACCATATCTCAGTTGATTGCAACATTCCTACATCATTCCCAATGAGTAGAATGTCATCAACATAAAGCACCAGGAATGTCACAACACTCCCACTGACCTTCTTATACACACAGGGTTCCTCATGATTCTTAGTAAATCAAACTCTTTGATTGTATTATCGAATCTGAGGTTCCAACTCCTTGATGCCTGCTTTAGATCATAAATAGATCTCTGAAGTTTACATACCATATGCTCACTTCCGATAGATGTAAACCCTTCAGGTTGAGACATGTAAATCACTTTCTTAAAATCCCCATTAAGAAAGACTGTCTTAACATCCATCTGCCATATCTCATAGTCATACCATGCAGCTATGGCTAGCAAAATCCTTATGGACTTGAACATTACGACTGGGAAAAGGTTTCCTCAAAGTCAACTCCTTGTCTTTGAGTACATCCTTTTGCCACCAATCGCGCCTTGAAAGTCAATACCTTCCCATCCGCCCCAAGTCCCTATGGGAACAGTTCCCTCAGGTGGATCCACAAGATCCTACACTTGCTTCGAATGCATGGAATTCATCTCAGATTCCATTGCTTCAAGCCACTTGGATGAATCGGCATCCGATAACGCTTCCTTGAAGGTCCTTGGATCACATCCATGGTTAGGCTCATCATGGCCCTCTTCAAGAAGCTGACCATACCTCATAGGTGGTCTCGAGAGTCTCTCGGATATTTTAGGAGCTTGTATCTCCTCTCTTGGCTCATCGGGTGTGGGTTCCATAATTGTGGGTTTCTCTCGAACCTCTTCGAGTTCTATCATCTCCCTTTTTCTATCCAATAGAAAATCCTTTTCCCAAAAAGGTTGCATTCCTAGAAACAAACACTTTTGTTTCTTGGGGATGATAGAAATGAGATCCAACTTAATTCCTTGGATATCCCACAAAGTAACATAAAATGGATCAACAATCCAATTTATCTCCCACTACCTGCTTCACATAAGCAGGGCTCCCATATTTTAAGATAAGAATATTTAGGAGGCTTACCCATCCATATCTCATATGGTGTATGCCTTTGAATGGACATTTAGTGGAATATCTTTTAATTTAAGTTATAGAGATCGTTTTCAAGTTCTCAAGTACCAATCAAACATTCATTCATGTAAATGTTGCAAACACTTTTGCAAAATAAACAAGAATATCCATTTTTATCAGCATAGAAATGGAAACAATGTTTTACAAAATTAGGTACAAACAAAACATCTCATAAAATTAACTTAAACTATTGTTCAATAATAAGTAAACATCCTTAATGGCCTTGGCAGCAACTCTTGCTCCATTGCCCATCCTCAAGAAGGTCACACCTTCTTTAAGCTTCCTACTTCTTCCCATCACCTGTAACCCATTACAGAGATGTGAGTCACAATCGGTATCTAATACCCAAGAAGTAGAGTTAATTGAAATGTTTACTTAAATTTAGAACATACCGTTTCCAGAACACTTCTGGGCCAGATATTCCTTGCAATTTCGCTTCCAATGTCCAGGCTTCTTGCAGTGATGACAAACATCACTAGTCTTGTCAGCCCTAACTGGTGTGGCTGCCACAACGGGATTCGGAGATTGCCTCAACAAGGGCACGTTCTTCTTGGGACGTTGGAAAGAACGCTTCTTTCCATTCCCATGTGGATCAATCTTCGTACCAGATGAAGAACCCACATAAAGAACCAACTTCTCTTTCTTGATGGTGGATTCAAACGTAACAAGCATGTTCACCAACTCCTCAAGGGTCGGTTCCATCTTGTTCATGTTGAAATTCACCACAAAAGGATCAAATGAGCTAGGCAGTGATAACAGCAACACGTCGGTGGTAAACTCCGAAGGCAAGATCAGATCCATGCCAACGAGCTTGTCCACGAGCCCGATCACCTTTAGGCCATGCTCATGGACCGAGGTCCCATCTCGCATGCGCAAAGTGATCAGCTCCTTGACGGTAGCATGCCTAAGAGGACGCGTTTGCTCTCCAAAGAGCTCTTTGAGATGCAAATGAATGTCAGCAGCACTCTTTGCACCCTCAAAACGCCTCTGTAGCTCATCGTTCATAGAAGTCAGCATATAACACCTGGCTATCAAGTCATGGTCACACCATTCCTTGTAAGCCTGCAATTCCTCAGGATTGCAGTCAGTCGGAGCCTCAACAGGGGGCGACTGAGTTAGTGTATATGTTACCCTTTCCGAATTTAAGACTATTTTCAAATTTCTTAGCCAAGTGAGGTAATTAGGTCCAGTTAATATGTTTTTGTCGAGTATTACGGATATTGGACTGCGAAGCGATGACATTGTCAATTTGTACTGAAAAGTAAAAACAGATAAATGTTGATGACTATTTTAAAATATTTAGTAAGATAAGAAGTTTGGACTTTTACTTCATAAATATTGGCTCCCACTGTTTTGACATCTTTCACTACCCTCTAGTGAAAGCGGGAAACTCCTTTCCTCAGTAGGTACGTAAGGTCCAATTAGCGAATTATGATCCCGAATAATATCAGCCAATCACAATTCCTAAAAGGTAGTTTCCAATTGCATCACAATGCAACCCTTAACATAAACTTTTGTCTCACGTTTGATTAGGACCCAATAATATGACGTCGTTCATCTTTACGTGTCAAGCCTAACCCATCGATATTGAACCTTAATGGACGGTCGCCATGAGTTCCCTCAATAATATGAGCCGAAATCATGGGAGTTCCACGTAGTTCACATCACCATGTCAATGGATGTCACAGCTTTCCGGCACCCAGGGCCCCCCCAATAATATGAGCCGAGCCCCGAGTTCGGGTAGCGTTAATCATGCACCCATTGTCGATGGAAGACAAGGAAATTATAAACAAATTTATAATTCTCATTTTCGGGCTTGATATTAATTTTGAATCTTATTCAAAATGAGGGTTTTTTAATTTTGAAAGGTCTCATCATTAATTTTATTTTAAAAGCTCGCCATGTTTGATCGTATGTTTGCCGGATTCATGCAACTTTGTTATTATAATAATAATAACACACATACTCATTATTTATAACATATCATGCATATATCATAAATAGAAAACAATACAAGGATGATCAATCGCCCCAAAACTAATGGCCGTGTGAGCCAAACACGGGCCTAGGTCCAATCCTAGGGTAAATGCACGGGATGCAATGCAACTAAATTATTACATTAGCATCCAATATTACATGTCTTCGATCTTCATAATCACCAAGGCCACCATCTTCCAATCTTGATCTTCCCCTATTCTAATATTTACAAATAAATATCCATGGCACATAGGGATACATCTCATGGGGTGGGAACGGGCCATAAACCAAGCCCACTTTAAAAATTGATAATTATTACAATCATACAACACAAAAATCCTAGCATACACCTAGCAAATTGGGCTTGGGCTTTTGATCATCCTTCATGCATAATATCACATATCATACACCATCAATTAATTATCACTATAATTAATTGATCCAATATTATATATCTTGATCCAATCACTAACCGCCACAATTATAAATTAAATTAACAAAGTATACAAACACCTTTGTCTACTTTCAAATTAATTTATTTATAATCGAATTTCTTGTAAATCACCATTTACTATAAATAATTGAGGTCCTACTTCAATTATTTATTTTATGAGAAAATATGTGCAACAATTGTAAATTTAAACTTAAGGGCCCAAAACCCATTTTTCACCAAAAATACTTAGGCCCATTTAAATTTCACAAATAATGTTGTCCATCCAATGGCCCAACATCTCAAGGCCCATGACACTAAGATTGTCCAAAACACTTTTGGAAACCCTAGCCGTCATCGCCGTCGCCGGAGCTCCGTCGCCGGATTCCGGCAACAACAAAAAAATTTTTTTTTTTTATTTTAAAAAACTGAACATTTCGGGCAGCCCCTCGGGCTGCCCTATGCTGCCCGAAATTTTCGGGCTGCCCGAAAAACATTTTTTTTTTTTGTTTTTCTTCAAAAAATTTCGGCCTTCACCATACATGCACCAAAAAATTTCTCAAGCGGTTAGAAATCGATCTCAACATAATATTACGTAAATATTACACAAAATCCGTAACCTTAGCTCGGATACCACTTGAAAGCGGACCGGTTACGGTGGCCGGAAACGCAACGGAAGCACAAAAATCGAATTTTTGAGGGAAATATTTTCGGCCACCACATATATATCTTGTGTAATATTTACAAAATCAAAAACATACATGGGATGTTAAAGAAATGTACCTATCAACTTTAAAAAGTTGATTGTGGCTCCAACTTTGTTGTCAAACAACAAAGCTCTTCAAGGCATGAAGATCTACAAGCTCCTCCTCCAAATCCTTGAATCTTTCCTTCTAATTAGGCCCACCACCAACTAGGTAGATCCCCTCATATTTTGCACTAGAAAAATATGAGGATTTTTCAAAGAGAAGTGAGTATTATTCTTCAACAATTGAAGAACACAAAAAGGAGAAAAATGGAGAGAATATTGCAAGAGGAATTTCGGCCATGCTTGTGGAGAGGGAAGGGAGAATGAGTTAATTGCATGTCTTGGTTGTGAGAAAAGCAAAAAGCAAAAGGTGCATGCCTTGCATTATTTTAATAAAAAGTAATCTCCAACCCTTCACCTCCCATGCATGCATATAATATAGTTTTTAATCAAATTAAAAACTTTGGACTAAATTTAATTATCTCAAACACATTTGAGACTAATTAAACATTACTTGAATTTACCCAAGTCCCACTAGTTAAATAATTATTTTAATTGAGCTCTACAAGACTCAATATTATTTAATTAATCCAACACTTGAATTAATTTAATTATTTGGACTCTACTAGGTCCACTAGTGTCTAATTAATTCAACACTTGAATTAATTTGATTTAGTCCATAATAATGTTTATGAAAATCACAATTTTCAATTACATTATTCTCTTGGCCAAATTTTAATTTAGGAACACTTCCATAAATCAAAATTTACATTTCTCTCATAGAAGTCATACTTCTATTTTTCTTTACACTTATAAACTCATTTATAAGTCGTTCAACACATTGAACTATTTTCTCCTTTATAGAAGTCATACTTCTAATTTTCTTTACGCTTATAAACTCCTTTATAAGCCGTTCAACACATTGAACTATTTTACTTCTCATCGGGATTTACAAAGCTAGTACTTGTGTGGCCCTCAATGGTTCATTGATACAACTAGCCGTGGGTTCACATCTCCATGTGATTCGGACTAAACATGTCCTTATTCGAGCATACCCCAATTGCTCCATTCTTACTTATCAACTCCTTGATAGTAAGAACGTCAGAACTCAAGTCTGATAGTACCCAACCAATCATGTTAAACGCCTAGCAGCATCGCTTACATGATTCCCTAGGTATCAAATGATAGTGCCTGCAAGAACCATTCAATTATGGTTAGCGTACAGTACGGTCCCTTCAACTCATATATCCCGATCGATTCGACAACCATTGGTTTATCGAGAGTTGTCAATGAATCGATACTATGTGTCATGTCGTAGTTGCATCGATGGTGTAATCTATGAAACCCCTTTCATAATTACAACCATACTCTGGCCAGAGATTTCGATCTACATACACATGATAACACATAGGATATCCATACCCAAAGGTAAGCGGTGAATCCCCGACTACAATGCATCGACTCCTATGTGTTTCGACAGAACACCCAACCTTGCCACCTGATGACCCCATGAGAGTCGGTAAACAAGTCAAAGTGTAATTCTAGCACATAGAGTCTCAATGTTGTCCCGGGTCATAAGGACTAATTCTGTACAACCATAAACCAGGACTTTTCCACTCGATAAGTGAGAACCACTTGGAAAGTCCTTTTATGGAGGGTTGTTCAGTGCACTCTACCAGGAGCACCTATCTGCATGTTCGGACATCACAATGTCCCCTACCAATGAAACATGGTACTCACATCGCAGATACTAGTCTCTAACTCGAGCGGCCTATATCCTTCTTAGTGGCGGCTGAATCGACTAGGAACCGTTTAGAATATACAGTATTACAAATATGAGTTTCATGATACTCATCATATGAGCATCTCATATTCTTTCTACTATTTGTATATTCAAGGGCTTTATCTATGCAGCTAGCATGGGTATACAGATAAAGATTTGCCAAAGTAATAATTTCAAATATTATTAAAATAAAGACTGCTTATACATAGAGTTTCATTGTGAACACTCGTCCAACACTTGGCTCGACGGGCACCTACTCTAACAGATATCATCCCATACATGATACTACCAATAGCCGAAGCATACGGAATTCGTGTCATCGCCGCTATCTCTGCATCAGTCTTGGGAGACATAGACTTGGATAGGGACACGCCATGACACATTGGTAGATGTCCTCTCTTGGACTCATCCATCGAGAACCGCTTCACGATGGTATCAATGTATGTGGACTGGGTGAGACCAAGCAATCTTTTTGATCTATCTCTAAAAATCTGTATTCCCAATACAAAAGATGCTTCACCCAAGTCCTGCATTGAGAACTTACTTGCTAACCATATCTTTGTTGATTGCAACATTCCTACATCATTCCCAATGAGTAGAATGTCATCAACATAAAGAACAAGGAATGTCACAGCACTCCCACTGACCTTCTTATACACACAGGGTTCCTCAGGATTCTTAGTAAAACCAAACTCTTTGATTGTACTATCGAATCTGAGGTTCCAACTCCTCGATGCCTGCTTAAGACCATAAATAGATCTTTGAAGTTTGCATACCATATGCTCACTTCCAATGGATGTAAACCCTTCAGGTTGAGACATGTAAATCTCTTCCTTAATATCCCCATTAAGGAAGGCTGTCTTCACATCCATCTGCCATATCTCATAGTCATACCATGCAGCTATGGCTAGCAATATCCTAATGGACTTGAACATCGCAACTGGAGAAAAGGTTTCCTCATAGTCAACACCTTGTCTTTGAGTATACCCTTTTGCTACCAATCGCGCCTTGAAGGTCAATACCTTCCCATCCGCCCCAAGTTTCCTCTTGTAAATCCATTTACACCCTATGGGAACAATTCCCTCAGGTGGATCCACGAGATTCCACACTTGGTTCGAATGCATGGAATTCATCTCAGATTCCATTGCTCCAAGCCATTTGGATGAATCGGCATCTGTTAACGCTTCTTTGAAGGTCCTTGGATCACATCCAAGATTAGGCTCATCATGGCCCTCTTCAAGAAGCAGACCATACCTCACAGGTGGTCTCGAGACTCTCTCGTTTCTTCTAGGAGCTTGTATCTCCTCACTTGGCTTCTCGGGTGTGGGTTCTACAACTGTGGGTGTTTCTCGAACCTCTTCGAGTTCTATCATCTCGTCTTTTCTATCCAATAGAAATTCCCTTTCCAAAAAGGTTGCGTTCCTAGAAACAAACACCTTTGTTTCTTGAGGATGATAGAAATAATATCCAGCTGAATTCCTTGGATATCCCACAAAGTAGCATAAAATGGATCGACTATCCAATTTATCTCCCACTACCTGCTTCACATAAGCAGGGCACCCCCATATTCTAAAATAAGAATATTTGGGTGGCTTACCCATCCATATCTCATATGGTGTCTTATCAACTGCTTTTGTATGGACATGGTTCAACAACAGTGCCGCTGTCTCAAGCGCATATCCCCAAAAAGATGGCTGCAACTCCGTGAACCCCATCATAGACCGAACCATGTCCATCAAAGTCCGGTTACGACGCTCCGAAACACCATTCAACTGTGGTGTAGCGGGCGGAGTCCACTGCGAGAGAATCCCATTCTCCCTTAGATACTCTTGGAACTCGGCACTCAAGTACTCGCCACCTCGATCCGATCGAAGTGTCTTGATGCTTCGTCCCAATTGTTTCTCTACTTCACTTCTGAATTCTTTGAACCGTTCAAAGGCTTCAGACTTGTATTTCATCAAATACACATACCCATACCTCGAATGGGCATCGGTAAAGGTGATGAAGTAGGCATGTCCATGCTTAGTGGTGATGTTAAGCGGACCGCACACATCGGTATGGATCAAATCCAATAACCCTTTGGCTCGCTCCGCATGGCCCTTAAAGGGAATTTTGGTCATCTTTCCTTTCAGACAGGATTCACAAGTCGTGAGAGCATTAATATCAGACATATCAAACATGCCAACTCCCACTAGCTTGTTCATCCTTCTTGAGGAAATATGACCTAATCGAGCATGCCATAATTGTGCCGCATTAAGAGTATCTTGTTTGCGCTTATTTGTTGTTGTTATCGTTTGGACATTGTTAAGTGGAATATCTTTCAATTTTAAGGTGTAGAGATTGTTTTCAAGTTCACCCGTACCAACTAAACATTCATTCTTGTAAATATTGCAAACACTTTTGCCAAATAAACAAGAAAATCCATCAATATCAAGCATAGAAATGGAAATAATGTTTTTAACCAAGTCTGGTACATACAAAACATCTCTCAAAACAAGCTTAAAATCATTGTTCAATATTAAATAAACATCTCCTACGGCTTTGACAGCAACCCTTGCTCCATTGCCCATCCTCAGGAAGGTCTCACCCTCTCGGAGCCTCCTACTTCTTCCCATCACCTGCAAATCATTACAGAGATGTGAGCCACAGCCGGTATCTAATACCCAAGAAGTAGAATTAATCGAGATATTTACTTCAATATAGAACATACCTTTGCCAGAACCCTTCTGCGCAAGATATTCCCTGCAGTTACGCCTCCAATGTCCAGGCTTCTTGCAGTGGTGACAGATGTCAACAGTCTTCTCAGCCTTGGCTGGCACGGCTGCCACTACGGGACTCGGACTTTGCCTCTTCAAGGGCACGCTCTTCTTGGTACGCTGGAAAGAACGCTTCTTTCCCTTCCCAGGTGGACCGGTCTTCGTGCCAGATGAAGAGCCCACATAAAGAACCTGCTTCTCCTTTTTGATTGTGGACTCAAAGGTCACAAGCATGTTCACCAACTCTTCAAGGCTGGGCTCGAGCTTGTTCATATTGAAGTTCACGACAAAAGGATCGAAAGAGCTGGGCAGTGACAACAGCAACACATCCGTGGTCAACTCCGATGGCAAGATCAAATCCATGCCTACGAGCTTATCCACGAGCCCAATCAACTTTAGGCCATGCTCATGGACCGAAGTCCCATCTCGCATGCGTAAAGTGATGAGCTCCTTTACTGTGGCATGCCTCAAAGGCGGAGTCTGCTCACCGAAGAGCTCCTTGAGGTGCATATGAATGTCAGCAGCATTCTTAGCATCCTCGAATCGCCTTTGCAGCTCATCATTCATTGAAGCCTGCATATAACACTTCGCCTTCAAGTCATGGTCGCACCAATTGTGGGGACCCGGGCTCTAACTCAATTCTTTTGGGATTTAATTGGATCTTTGTTCGAAAATGTGGGTCAAAAAATTGCTTTAAACATTAACTCAAATGCAATAACTAAAGCATAACATATCTCGATAGGAATTAAACAACGTAATGTACATACAAGTCTGTGCGTACAAACATATACTATTGTTCAATAACAACTACCAACATAAGTGCTACAAGTCTAGTAGGAAACACTAGGAATCTTCCACGCCCGAGATCTCCACGCTATCAACTCTCTCATCCTCGTCGTGACCCTGATCCTGCCCCACCTGTTGCCATGAACACATACAGACACAACAACAGCCGGATAACTCCGGTGAGAACATATCTCAGTATAAAACATGGATGCATGCAATGTAAATATCATATACAAACGCATAACATAAATCAAGTAACATGAATATAAATCTAAACATGTAGAAGATTACAAATCTGTATTCAACATTCAAATCTTGACTCGACTCATTTCTAATCTAGGGATCCCGGTGTGAATAAGACGGTCTGTCACCTACCCAACCACTCGGGGCGACGGTACGTCTTATTCCTAGACTTCGGTCAACTCTGTATCGAGGGTCTACACATATAGCAAATCTGCTCCTATGCGTCGATACACCGAAACGTCTAGTTTTGGCAAGTCTGCCAATCTCTCCTATCTCAGGACTCGAATATAAATCAATAAACAAGACATTACATAATCAAATGTAATAACAATCTAGTATGTGATTTAGGGAAACTCGTATCAAATCTGAATCGAGTTGTGCAATCCCGTGACCACATGAATTATACCTTTCTTGTCGCACTGTCTGTGTCGTACCGAAACTCGAATACCAAATAGCCAATACAAATCTGAAATGGCATAGTCAAGGTGCACTCTATCAATATACATCTCAAACAACTCAATAAACATAGCTGAAATCAGTTTCAATACAATTTGACGGCGTAACGGCGTAATTCTCGGTACCGGTCAACTCAATCTTAACAACACAATATATACAATAGCCACAACTCATAATCTTCATAATATACTCATCAAAACACCATATAACATGCTCAATTCTTCCAATCAGTATCGATATACATGCTGGAAATTCGAACGTATAGCATATGGTATCTGAAAATCAATCCGGTAACGTTTCTACGATGCTCATACTATCAAGAACGCATTCTTTCAATAAAATCGTAAATTCTCCAACACCTGAATTTCGAAACATGCTGGAAATGTAAGAAACTTACATCCTTTGATAGCTCTTGGGGTAAGAAACAATAATCTCTACTCGGAATTAAAATCGGAGCATAAACTCATTCAAAACCACAAGTTCTAGGTTGAAGGAAATGGAAACTCTCCTTGCAAGCTCTCGGTTCTCTCACTCTGAAAACATGCAAATGAAGTGTCAATCCAAAGTATATATACCATGCCATGTGTCACTACGAAAATCAAAGGTGGCAATCTCGCATGCAGACCGCGGGTGCGGTGTCTCAAGAGCGCGGGTGCGCTATGCTCACGGCGACATTTTATTTCCTGAAATTCAATGACCGCGGGTGCGGTCTTTACATGACCGCGGGTGCGGTCGCGCTACCACCGCGGGTGCGGTGTCTGTTCGCACAATTTCACTAATTTCCTCTCAATGCACCGCGGGTGCTGTATCCCTAACACCGCGGGTGTGGTGTGGCTTCGGCCCTGCTGCTCAAAATCTCATAATTGTGCATTCTTATCTCTACAATTCCAACATCAATAGTATCGATAATTCTCGAGCCTTACACCAATCCTTGTAGGTCTGCAATTCCTCGGGACTGCAGTCAGTCGGAGCCTCATCAGGGGGCGACTCATCAGTATATATGCGATTTTCTCCGAGTTTAAGACAATCTTTAGATTTCTTAGCCAAGTGATATAGTTTGGTCCGGTTAGAACGTGTTTTTCGAGAATTACGGAAAACGGGTTGTGAATTGATGACATTGTCACAGATTTGTACTGAAAAGTAAAACAGATAATTGTTAATGACTATTTTAAAATATTTAATAAGATATAAAGTTTGGACTTTTACTTTATAAATTATCGCTCCCACTGTTTTTGACATTTTCACTACCCTCTAGTGAAAACGGGAAACTCCTTTCCTCAGTAGGTACGTAAGGTCCAATTAGCGAATTATGATCCCGATTATACAGCCAATCACAATTCCTAAAAGGTAGTTTCCCAATTGCATCACAATGCAACCCTTAACGTAAACTTTTGTCTCACGTTTGATTAGGACCCATTATAGACGTCGTTCATCTTTATGTGTCAAGCCTAACCCATCGATATTGAACCTTAATGGACGGTCGCCATGAGTTCCCTCAATAATATGAGCCGAAATCATGGGAGTTCCACGTAGTTCACATCACCATGTCAATGGATGTCACAGCTTTCCGGCACCCAAGGCTCCCCAAATAATATGAGCCGAGCCCCGAGTACGGGTAGCGTTCATCATGCACCCATTGTCGATGGAAGACAAGGAAATTATAATTTTGAATCTTATTCAAAATGAGGGTTTTTAATTTTGAAAGGTCTCATCATTAATTTTATTTTAAAAGCTCGCCATGTTTGATCGTATGTTTGCCGGATTCATGCAACTTTGTTATTATAATAATAATAACGCACATACTCATTATTTATAACATATCATGCATATATTATAAATAGAAAAAGTACAAGGATGATCAATTGCCCCAACACTAATGGCCCGTGTGAGCCAAACACGGGCCTAGGTCCAATCCTAGGGTAAATGCACGGGATGCAATGCAACTATACTATTACATTAGCATCCAATATTACATGTCTTCGATCTTCATAATCACCAAGGCCACCATCTTCCAATCTTGATCTTCCCCTATTCTAATATTTACAATTAAATATCCATGGCACATAGGGATACATCTCATGGGGTGGGAACGGGCCATAAACCAAGCCCACTTTAAAAATTGATAATTATTACAATCATACAACACAAATATCCTAGCATACACCTACCAAATTGGGCTTGGGCTTTTGATCATCCTTCATGCATAATATCACATATCATACACCATCAATTAATTATCACTATAATTAATTGATCCAATATTCTATTTCTTGATCCAATCACTAACCGCCACAATTATAAATTAAATTAACAAAATATACAAACACTTTTGTCTACTTTCAAATTAATTTATTTATAATCGAATTTCTTGTAAATCACAATTTACTATAAATAATTAAAGTCCTACTTCAATTATTTATTTTATGAGAAAATATGTGCAACAATTGTAAATTTAAACTTAAGGGCCCAAAACTCATTTTTCACCAAAAATATTTTGGCCCATTTAAATTTCACAAATTATGTTGTCCATCCAATGGCCCAACATCTCAAGGCCCATGACACTAAGATTCACCAAAACACTTTTGGAAACCCTAGTCGTCATCGCCGTCGCCGGAGCTCCGTCGCCGGATTCCGGCAACAACAAAAATTATTATTTTTTTTTTTTATTAAAAACCTGCACATTTCGGGCAGCCCCTTGGGCTGCCCCTCGGCTGCCCGAAATTTTCGGGCAGCCCCTCGGGCAGCCCCTAAAATTATTATTTTTTTTTTTTGTTTTGTAAAATTTTCGGTCCTTGAGTTTTATTGCACCAAAAAATCTCAAACGGTTAGAAATCGATCTCAACATAATATTATGCAAATATTACACAAAAACCGTAACCTTAGCTCGGATACCACTTGAAAGCGGACCGGTTACGGAGGCCGGAAGCGCAACGGAAGCAAAAATTATAAATTTTTGAGCAAATATTTCGGCCCCCATAAAAGATTTGTGTAATATTTACAAAAACTACAAAAACATGCATAGGATGTTTAAGAGATTTTACCTATCAACCTCTTAAGGTTGATGTAATGGCACCAACTAAAGTATAAATACTTTAGCTCTTCTTGGTTGAAAGATCTACAAGCTTCCACCTCCAATCCTCCAAGAATTAGGCCCACCACAAGCTATGTAAACACCCTCAAGTTTTGCACTAGAAAAACTTAAGGATTTATCAAAGAGAAGAAATTTTTCTCCAAGAAAATGAAGAACAAAAATGGAAGAAAAATGGGAGAGAAATCCCTCAAGAATTCGGCCAAGAGAGAGTGTGAGTGAGAGTGGGAGACTAGCCTAGGTATTGTGAAAAGTTGTCTCTCAAAAGTTGCATGCCTTTTGAATTTTTTTTTTTTAATAAAAAGTAATCAAGGCTCTTCACCTCCCAAGCATGCAAACCCTAGCATGTCTCACATATATTATATGGTCTTTAACACATTAAAAACCATGGACTAAATTTTAATTATCTCAAACACATTTGAGATTAATTAAATAATACTTGAATTTACTCAAGTCCCACTAGTTAAATAATTATTTTAATTGAGCTCTACAAGGCTCAATATTATTTAATTAATTCAACACTTGAATTAATTTAATTATTTAGACTCTACTAGGTCCACTAGTGTTTAATTAATTCAACACTTGAATTAATTTAATTTAGTCCTCAATAATGTTTATGAAAATCACAATTTTCAACTGCATTATTTACTTGGCCAAATTTTAATCTTAGGAACACTTCCATAAATTAAAATTTATATTTCTCTCATAGAAGTCATACTTCTATTTTTCATTACGCTTATAAATACATTTTTAAGCCGTTCAACACATTGAACTATTTTACTTCTCATCGGGATTTACAGAGCTAGTACTTGTGTGGCCCTCAATGGTTCATTGATACAACTAGCCGTGGTTTCACATCTCCATGTGATTCGGACTAAACATGTCCTTATTCGAGCATACCCCAATTGCTCCATTCTTACTTATCAACTCCTTGATAGTAAGAACGTCAGAACTCAAGTCTGATAGTACCCAACCAATCACGTTAAACGCCTAGCAGCATCGCTTACGTGATTCCCTAGGTATCACATGATAGTGCCTGCAAGAACCATTCAATTATGGTTAGCGTACAGTACGGTCCCTTCAACTCATATATCCCGACCGATTCGACAACTATTGGTTAATCGAGAGTTGTCAATGAATCGATACTATGTGTCATGTTGTGGTTGCATCGATGGTGTAATCTATGAAACCCCTTTCATAATTACCACCATACTCTGATCAGAGATTTCAACCCACACATACATGAAAAAACACATAGGATATCCATACCCGTAGGTAAGCGGTGAATCCCCGGCTACAATGCATCGACTCCTATGTGTTTCGCCGTAACACCCAACCTTGCCACCTGATGACCCCATAAGAGTCGGTAAACAAGTCAAAGTGAAACGCTAGCACATAGTCTCAATGTTGTCCCGGGTCATAAGGAATAATGGTGTACAACCATAAACTAGGACTTTTCCACTCGATAAGTGAGAACCACTTGGAAAGTCCTTTATAGAGGGTTGTTCAGTGCACTCTACAAGGAGCACCTATATGCATGTTCGGAAATCACAATGTCCCCTACCAATGAAACATGGTACTCACATCGCAGATACTAGTCTCTAACTCGAGCGGCCTATATCCTTCTTAATGGCGGCTGAATCGACTAGGAACCGTTTAGAATATACAGTATTCCAAATATGAGTTTCATGATACTCATCTTATGAGCATCTCATATTCTTTCTACTATTTGTATATTCAAGGACTTTATCTATGCAACTAGCATGGGTATAAAGATAAAGATGCGCCAAATTAATAAATTCAAATATTATTAAAATAAAGATCGTTTATACATAGAGTTTCATTGTGAACACTCGGCCAACAATTGGCTCGACGTGCACCTACTCTAACACACAGCCCCACAATGATCGAGGTAACTTCGTCACGAAATCCATGGAAATGTGGTCCCATTTCCATTCAGGAACATACAAACTCTGAAGTAAACCTCCGGGCTTCTTTCTTTCTGCCTTCACCTGCTGGCAATTCAAACATTTAGACACAAATTCTGCAATATCGGTCTTCATTTGCTTCCACCAGAATTGTATCTTCAAGTCATTGTACATCTTCCTTCCACCAGGATGAATGCTGAACCGACTACAGTGTGCCTCTGACATGATCTGTCGTCTCAAATCTGAAACCTCTGGCACTACTAGACGGTTATTCACATACAGAACAGAATCTCTAACCTGATACTCTGATATATGACCAGCTCTGACCATATCAATCGATTTCTGAATACTCGGATCAGTTTTTTGCGCTTCTTTGATCCTCAAAATCAAATCTGGCTCAATCTGAATTGCAGCAAGTCGCAACGGTCTACTCTCTGTATCAAATGTCAATCCCGACAAGCAACAATCCTCTACTAAATTCGATACACCTACTGTCGATAAGGAAAGCGCACATACCTTTCGACTTAAGGCGTCTGCAGCTGCATTCGACTTCCCTGGATAGTACTTGATCTCGCAATCAAAATCTTTCAGCAGATCAAGCCATCGTCGCTGCCTCATGTTCAACTCTGTAATGCCCAAGATTCTTGTAGATAGTTGAATACGAAACGCAAGAACAGACGGGGCGAAACGATGCGATAAAATATGAAATTTTAGTTGTGCAGGACCGCACCCGCGGTCTGGCAAGCACCGCACCCGCGGTGCAATGGGCAGAAAATGAGTGAATTCCCGTAGCCACACCGCACCCGCGGTATTTACATGACCGCTCCCGCGGTCATCACTTTTGGAAAATTGTATTTCTGCCGAGACATGAGCGCACCCGCGCTCATGTTAACACCGCACCCGCGGTCATGCCTCCGAGAAATCCACTCTCATTCTCAACTTGACATGTGGCCTAGTATATATATATAATTGCGCTGATTCAGCTATTCTTCAGTTCCAGCTCTCAGAACCGAGATTTCCTCCATAACTTTCAAGGTTTTCAAGCTTTAAAGTTAGATATCTCACGATTTAGCCATCCAAATCATATTCCGAGTTAAGAATTGTGTTCCTTGCTTTGAAAGCTACAAAGTGATGTAAGTATTGTTTAATTCTAGCAAGTTTCACGATTTAGATGTTAGAGGAATTGGAATATGATAGTTATATTATGTTCTTGACGTATTGAGCATGATATATTTGTAAACAGATCGAAGAACAGATATCATATGCAATTATTATAAAATTCAGCATAGTTAGAAGTACATTATATCGATTTTGAATATGGTTTTGTGCATAGGATTTGAGTATGAGTTGAGGATGATATAGGGTTGATAGCTGTTGAGATTTGGATTGACCGGTGTTAAGAATATACGTCGTTATGCCGTCAAATTGTATCGAGATCACGTAGTGACTTGGATATGTGTTGATTAGATAAGAGATTGATAGATTTTGTATCAACATTTCCATTTCAGATTCGTCTGTGTCAACCGTGACAGCAACTGTACGACGAAAGGTATAGTACATGTTTTGTTTGGGGAATCACGACTCAAATGAGATCACATTTGAGTTTCCCAACCAAAATCACATACTTGTTTTATTGATTTTATCTTGATATGATTATGATTGTGTATAGATTTGTTTATAGAACTTGTATACAGATCTTGCTATGCTTTGTTTACAGATCATGTGGCATTGCATTAGAATGATTATGCTTGTGTACAGACTTTGTATTCATGCATTAAGATAGGACAGTCTGGAGATCAGGCAGACTTCTAGATGTTCGGCGATATCTCAGCTTAGGGGAAGATCACCGCCCCTTTGTAGACGTGGATACAGATCAGGCCGAAGTCTAGGAATAAGACGTACAGCACCTCGATTGGTAGGGTAAGTGACAGCCAGTGACGTCTTATTCACAACGGGATCCCTAGAGTTCTAGTCGAGTCGCGTCTAGACATGATTAGACTCGCATTGCATGATTATATATGAATGACATTCATATTAGCATGTTTCATGTTTTAGATTGTTTTAATGCATGTAGACATGTTTATACTGGGATTTGTTCTCACCGGTTTTCCGGCTGTTGTTATGTCTGTATGTGTGCATAAAAACAGGTGGGGCAGGATCTGGGTCGAGACAGAGATGATCGTGTTAGCGTGGAGATCACGGGCGTAGCAAATGGACCAATAGTTGTCTTTTATTATTTACTGTCTTTTAATACTGGTTAGTTGAGGACATACAGAATAAGACATGTATTGTGTTTGTATGTTGTAAATTTAATAAAGAACTTATGCTTGTTTAATTACATTTGATTAAATGTAAAAGCGAAAAATTTGACCCACATTTTAGAATAACGATCCATTTAATCCCAAGAAAAAGAATTAGAGCCCGGGTCCCCACAACAGGTGGTATCAGAGCCGATAGTTCCTTTAGACTAAGATAGGATAGAATGAGCGGGGTAGATCGAGTCTTCTTCCTTGCTTATGATGTGCTAGCATGATTAGTGCTTTCCTTATTACATGTTGTTGTTATTTGATTTCGTTCAACATGTGATTGACTGAATCAGAACTGATTCTAGATCAGAGGTAACTGACTAGAGGATGGCTGAGACAGTTGTATATTTTGTTTACTAATCCGTTGGTTTATTAGATATGTCTCCTAGAAGAGCAGCCGTACCTCTACGACCAGCAGCGCCAGAACAGGGGAGCACATCCGGAGATCCTATGGATGTTACGGCGACCCCTATGGAGACGTTGCTGAAGCGATTCCAATCCTTTCGACCTACCACATTAAAAGGTACCGAGAATGCCATCGAGTGCGAAAGTTGGCTTGAGGACATTGAAATGTTATTCGACTCTTTGGAGTACAGTGACGAGAAGAGAATAAAGCTAATTGGCCATCAATTGAAAGATATAGCCAAGAATTGGTGGTTGAACATTAGGAGAGCTTTAGAGCAGCGGGGTACCGAGATTACTTGGAAGGTATTCAAGACGGAGTTCTATCAGCGTTTCTTTCCCATCTCTTATCGCAAGGATAAAGGTGCAGAATTTGCCAATCTAAGGCAAGGGCCACTGAACATTGAGGAGTACGTTGCCAAATTCTCTTCTTTGCTTCGTTTTGCACCCCATGTTTCAGGTAGTGACGAGGCGGTGGCGGACCAATTCATAAATGGCTTGAACCCGGACATCTTTACCTTGGTAAACACGGGAAGACCTAATAACTTTGCGGATGCATTGAATCGAGCCAAGGGTGCAGAAGCAGGATTGTTGAGGCAGCGGAGTGCTCCTTATGTTGCTCCGATACCGAGACCACCAGCATCTACCATTCCACCCCCTCCAAGATTTGATAGTGGCGGTAGTAGCAGTGGCAGAAAGGAACAGCTGAAGGCGAAGGGGAAACAGTTTAAGCGACCTGGGAGCAGTTCGTCGAGCTCCAGCGGATCAAGACAGACTGGTTTTGATCAAAGTTCAAGGACTCCAGGTGTCTACTGCAATTCTTGCGGAGGTAGGCATGCGACTGAACAATGCCAAGGAGTTACAGGCCGATGTAACCTTTGTAGGCAACCGGGGCATTTTGCCAAAGTCTGCCCACAGAGGAGTGTACAGCCAGCCCAGAGTGGACGAGCATCCGGGCCAGTACCTCAGTTTGAGCGGCAGGCATCATCAGTTCACTCTTTTCAGCCTCCACCAGCACCGATTCAACCTAGAGCTCGTGGTAGTCAGACAGTGAGTCAACCTTCGAGGCAACAGGCTCAAGTGTTTGCATTGACAGAAGAGCAAGCACAAGATGCACCAGATGATGTTATAGCAGGTGACTGCTCTCTTTATGGTTATCCTGCTTATATCTTGATAGATACAGGTGCATCGCATACATTCATTTCGGAGCGATTTGCATTGTTGCATTCATTGCCTGTTGAGTCTTTGTTAGAGGTTGTATCTATTAATTCTCCGTTGGGAAGTGGATTGATATCTGTAACTACGGTTAAACATTGCATTCTACAGTTTGAAGGGCATGAGATTGACCTAGATTGTATAGTATTGGGTTTAGCTGATTTTGATTGTATAGTCGGTATTGACATGCTAAAAAAGTACAGAGCCACTGTAGATTGTTTCCATAAGATTGTCAGATTCAGACCCGAGATGACAGACGAGTGGAAATTCTACGGGAAGGGTTCCAGATCTCGGATTCCCTTGATTTCGGCTCTTACTATGAACAGATTGTTACAAAAAGGAGCAGATGGTTTCTTTATTTATGCTGTAGATATGCAGAAGTCGAGCCTGGCATTGGCAGATTTGCCAGTAGTACGGGAATTTCCAGATATTTTTCCAGATGAAATCCCAGGATTACCTCTAGTGCGAGAGGTAGATTTTAGTATTGATCTTGTACCAGGTACCGTCCCTATTTCGAGAGCTCCGTATAGGATGGCACCCATCGAACTAAAAGAATTGAAAGCACAGTTAGAAGATCTTCTGGCCAAGGGATATATCAGACCTAGTGTATCTCCTTGGGGCGCTCCGATGCTGTTTGTGCGAAAGAAAGACGGTTCGATGCGATTATGTATAGACTACCGGCAACTGAATAAGGCAACGATCAAGAATAAATATCCTTTGCCTAGAATTGACGATCTATTTGATCAGTTGCAGGGATCCTCTGTCTATTCTAAGATTGATTTGCGTTCTGGGTATCATCAACTCAGAGTTCGAGATGTAGATATACCAAAGACAGCATTTCGAACCAGGTATGGACATTACGAATTTATTGTCATGCCTTTTGGTTTAACAAATGCTCCAGCGGTATTTATGGGCTTGATGAACCAAGTGTTTCAGAGGTATTTAGATGATTTTGTGATCGTTTTCATAGATGATATCCTGGTGTATTCTAAGAACAGGAATGAGCATGCAGATCATCTCAGAATTGTGTTGCAGACACTAAGAAATGAGAGATTGTATGCAAAATTGTCAAAGTGTGAGTTTTGGCTAAATCGAGTTGTATTCTTGGGGCATATCATTTCTGTTGATCCGAGTAAAGTGGAAGCTGTGATCAATTGGCCAAGACCGACTTCGGTACCAGAGATACGCAGTTTCATGGGTCTGGCAGGATACTACCGAAGATTTATTCAAGATTTCTCCAGTATTGCAAAGCCGATCACACAATTGACACAAAAGAATATGCCGTTCGTTTGGTCAGAGGAGTGCGAGTCTAGCTTCCTAGAACTGAAGAAAAGGCTGACTAGTGCTCCAGTGTTGACGATACCTTCAGGTACGGGTGATTTCGTTGTACATTGCGATGCTTCTCACAGAGGTTTGGGATGTGTGCTTATGCAACGAGGTCATGTGATCGCATACGCCTCGAGACAATTGAAGCCACATGAAGTTCGATACCCCATTCATGATCTTGAATTGGCGACTATCGTATTTGCATTAAAGATTTGGCGTCACTATCTCTACGGCGAGAAATTTGAGATCTTTTCCGATCACAAGAGCCTAAAGTACCTATTCTCTCAATCAGAATTGAACATGAGGCAGCGTAGATGGTTAGATTTATTGAAAGATTTTGACTGCGAAATCAAATACTATCCAGGAAAGTCAAACGCAGCAGCAGATGCCTTGAGTCGATAGGTATGTTCTTTATCCTTGTCGACGATAGGTGTTACGAATATGATTGAAGACTGTTGTTTGGCTGGATTAACATTTGATACAGATAGTAAGCCACTACGACTTGCTATGATTCGAGTTGAACCAGACTTGATAATGAGAATCAAAGAAGCACAAAGAATAGATCAAAATGTGCAGAAATCAATTCAAATGGTTCAAGTAGGGCACATGTCAGAATATCAGGTACGTGATCATGTGCTATATTTGAATAACCGTCTAGTCGTGCCAGATGTTGCAGATTTGAGACAGCAGATTCTGTCAGAAGCACATTGTAGTCGGTTCAGCATTTATCCTGGTGGCAGGAAGATGTACAATGACTTGAAGACACAATTCTGGTGGAAGCAAATGAAGTCAGACATTGCCGAATTTGTGTCTAAATGTTTAAATTGCCAACAGGTGAAAGCTGAAAGAAAGAAACCCGGAGGTTTACTTCAAAGCTTAGCCATTCCTGAATGGAAATGGGACCACATTTCTATGGATTTCGTGACGAAGTTACCTCGATCATCGAAAGGCTGTGACGCGATTTGGGTCATTATTGACAGATTGACCAAATCTGCTTGTTTCTTTCCGTACAGAATGACGTATAGACAGGATCAGATGGCGGAGATTTATATTCGAGAGGTAGTCAGATTGCATGGAGTGCCGAAGTCTATCGTATCAGATCGTGATCCACGATTTACTTCTCACTTTTGGCACAGTTTGCAGCAAGCCTTAGGTACGACTTTACACCTGAGTACTGCTTATCATCCTCAGACAGACGGACAGTCAGAACGGACTATCCAGACTCTAGAGGATATGTTGAGAGCCGTAGTGCTAGATTTTGGCATTGGTTGGCAAGATTCTCTACCTCTTTGCGAATTTTCTTACAATAATAGCTATCAGACGAGTATCGAGATGGCACCGTTTGAAGCTTTGTATGGCAAGAAGTGCAGATCTCCGCTATATTGGGATGATATCTCAGATGTACCAGAACTTGGGCCAGATATGATTCGTGACATGACAGAGAAGGTGAAACTCATTCAGAAGAGGATGAAGACAGCACAAGATCGACAAGCAAAGTATGCCAATATCAGACGTAGACCGTTAGTAATTGAGGCGGGAGATAGAGTATTCTTAAAGATTTCTCCATTCAGAGGCGTTGTTCGATTTGGCAAACGCGGGAAACTATCTCCTCGATACATTGGTCCTTACGAGATTCTTGAGAAGATTGGCGATCGAGCTTATCGACTTGCACTTCCTCCTTCTCTATCCGGAATACATGACGTGTTTCATGTATCAATGTTGCGAAGATATATGCCAGATATTTCTCATGTCATTCAACCCGACGAAGCTGAACTTGATCAGACTTTGAGCTATGTGGAACAACCGATACAGATTCTTGATCGGAAAGATAAGCAGCTCAGAACGAAGATTATTCCACTTGTGAAGGTTCAGTGGAGTCGTCATGGTATCGAAGAAGCGACGTGGTAGACGGAAGCAAATATGCGCCAGAAATACCCCGAACTATTTCAATGATGTAAGTATTGATTTAACTTTAATGTTATTATTGTTTATACTTGCATTGATAGAATGATGTGCGATTTCGAGGGCGAAATCATTTCTTAGAGGGGGAGAAATGTAATGCCCAAGATTCTTGTAGATAGTTGAATACGAAACGCAAGAACAGACGGGGCGAAACGATGCGATAAATATGAAATTTTAGTTGTGCAAGACCGCACCCGCGGTCTGGCAAGCACCGCACTCGCGGTGCAATGGGTAGAAAATGAGTGAATTCCCGTAGCCACACCGCACCCGCGGTATTTACATGACCGCTCCCGCGGTCATCACTTTTGGAAAATTGTATTTCTGCCGAGACATGAGCGCACCCGCGCTCATGTTAACACCGCACCCGCGGTCATGCCTCCGAGAAATCCACTCTCATTCTCAACTTGACATGTGGCCTAGTATATATATATAATTGCGCTGATTCAGCTATTCTTCAGTTCCAGCTCTCAGAACCGAGATTTCCTCCATAACTTTCAAGGTTTTCAAGCTTTAAAGTTAGATATCTCGCGATTTAGCCATCCAAATCATATTCCGAGTTAAGAATTGTGTTCCTTGCCTTGAAAGCTACAAAGTGATGTAAGTATTGTTTAATTCTAGCAAGTTTCACGATTTAGATGTTAGAGGAATTGGAATATGATAGTTATATTATGTTCTTGACGTATTGAGCATGATATATTTGTAAACAGATCGAAGAACAGATATCATATGCAATTATTATAAAATTCAGCATAGTTAGAAGTACATTATATCGATTTTGAATATGGTTTTGTGCATAGGATTTGAGTATGAGTTGAGGATGATATAGGGTTGATAGCTGTTGAGATTTGGATTGACCGGTGTTAAGAATATACGTCGTTATGCCGTCAAATTGTATCGAGATCACGTAGTGACTTGGATATGTGTTGATTAGATAAGAGATTGATAGATTTTGTATCAACATTTCCATTTCAGATTCGTCTGTGTTAATCGTGACAGAAACTGTACGACGAAAGGTATAGTACATGTTTTGTTTGGGGAATCACGACTCAAATGAGATCACATTTGAGTTTCCCAACCAAAATCACATACTTGTTTTATTGATTTTATCTTGATATGATTATGATTGTGTATAGATTTGTTTATAGAACTTGTATACAGATCTTGCTATGCTTTGTTTACAGATCATGTGGCATTGCATTAGAATGATTATGCTTGTGTACAGACTTTGTATTCATGCATTAAGATAGGACAGTCTGGAGATCAGGCAGACTTCTAGATGTTCGGCGATATCTCAGCTTAGGGGAAGATCACCGCCCCTTAGTAGACGTGGATACAGATCAGGCCGAAGTCTAGGAATAAGACGTACAGCACCTCGATTGGTAGGGTAGGTGACAGCCAGTGACGTCTTATTCACAACGGGATCCCTAGAGTTCTAGTCGAGTCGCGTCTAGACATGATTAGACTCGCATTGCATGATTATATATGAATGACATTCATATTAGCATGTTTCATGTTTTCGATTGTTTTAATGCATGTATACATGTTTATACTGCGATTTGTTCTCACCGGTTTTCCGGCTGTTGTTATGTCTGTATGTGTGCATAACAACAGGTGGGGCAGGATCTGGGTCGAGACAGAGATGATCGTGTTCGCGTGGAGATCACGGGCGTAGCAAATGGACCAGTAGTTGTCTTTTATTATATAATGTCTTTTAATACTGGTTAGTTGAGGACATACAGAATAAGACATGTATTGTGTTTGTATGTTGTAAATTTAATAAAGAACTTATGCTTGTTTAATTACATTTGATTAAATGTAAAAGCGAAAAATTTGACCCACATTTTAGAATAACGATCCATTTAATCCCAAGAAAAAGAATTAGAGCCGGGTACCCCACAAACTCTGACTGAGAAAAGAGGTACTTCAGGCTCTTATGATCGGAATAGATCTCAAATTTCTCGCCATACAGATAATGGCGCCAGATCTTGAGTGCAAAGACAATCGCCGCCAATTCAAGATCATGAATTGGATAACGAGTCTCGTGCGGCTTCAGCTGTCTAGAGGCATATGCTATCACGTGCCCTCGCTGCATAAGAACACATCCTATCCCTCTGTGAGATGCATCACAATATACAACGAACTCACCTGTACCTGAAGGAATCGTCAAGACAGGCGCACTAGTCAGCCTCTTCTTCAGCTCTACAAAACTAGCTTCACAATCTTCAGACCACACAAATGGCATATTCTTCTGTGTCAACTGGGTGATAGGCTTCGCTATACTGGAGAAATCTCGAATAAAACGACGATAATACCCGGCTAGACCCATGAAACTGCGTATCTCAGGCACAGAAGTCGGTCTCGGCCAACTGATCACAGCCTCAACTTTACTCGGATCTACCACAATACCCTCTCCAGATATAATATGCCCCAAAAAGACAACCTGTTTCAGCCAGAATTCGCACTTGGACAATTTAGCATACAACTGCTCATTTCTCAAAGTCTTCAATACAATTCTCAGATGACCTGCATGCTCAGTCAGACTCTTCGAATATACCAATATATCATCAATGAACACAATTACAAAATCATCTAAATATTTCTGAAAAATTCGGTTCATCAAACTCATAAAAACCGCTGGCGCATTCGTCAAACCAAAAGGCATAACCACAAACTCATAAGGTCCGTACCTGGTTCGGAATGCAGTCTTCGGAATATCAACGTCTCTAACTCTGAGCTGATGATACCCTGATCTCAAATCAATCTTCGAGTATACAAAAAATCCCTGTAACTGATCAAACAAATCGTCGATGCGAGGCAAAGGATACTTGTTCTTCACTGTTGCCTTGTTCAACTGTCGGTAATCAATACACAGTCGCATCGAACCATCTTTCTTTCTAACAAAAAGCACCGGAGCACCCCAAGGAGATACACTGGGTCTGATATATCCCTTGGACAGAAGGTCTTCCAACTGTGCTTTTAACTCTTTCAGCTCTATCGGTGCCATCCTATACGGAGCTCTCGAAATAGGAACACTGCCTGGCACAAGATCTATGCTGAAATCAACCTCTCGAACTGGAGGCAACCCCGGAATCTCATCAGGAAAAACATATGCAAACTCGCAAACCACTGGCAGATCTGCCAATGCTGGGCTCAACTTCATTAGATCTACTGAATATACGAGAAAGCCCTCTGCTCCTCTCTGAAGCAATCCACTCATAGTCAGAGCAGATACTAAGGGAATCCGAGATCTGGAACCCTTGCCGTAGAATTTTCACTCATCTGTCATGTCGGGTCTGAATCTGACAATCTTGTGGAAACAATCTACAATGGCCCTGTACTTGGTCAACATGTCTATACCAACTATACAATCAAAATCAGCTAAACCAAGTACTACACAATCAAGGTCGATCTCATGCCCCTCAAACTGAAGCATACAGTGTCTAACAGTAGTCACAGATATCAAACCACTTCCCAACGGAGAAGCTATAGACACTACCGTCGACAAAGACTCAACAGGCAATGAATGTCTCAATGCAAAATGTGCAGAGATGAATGTATGTGATGCACCTGTGTCTATCAACACATATGCAGGATAACCACAAAGGAAACAGTTACCTGCAATGACGTCATCTGGTGCCTCCTGCGCCTGCTCCTCTGTCAGCGCAAACACCCTTGCCTGCTGTCTCGGAGGTTGACTCACTGTCTGACTACCTCCTGGTCTCTGCTGGGTCTGTGTGGATGGTGGCTGAAAGGAGTGTACAGAGGATGCCTGTCTCTCCATCTGTGGCACTGGTGCTGATGACCCTGTGCTCTGGAATCGTTGTGCACCTCTTTGGGGACAAACTCTGGCGAAGTGTCCCTGTTGCCTACAGATGTTGCAACGTCCCATAACTCCTTGACACTGCTCCGTGGCATGTCGCCCTCCGCACGAACTGCAATACACCCCACTGTAATCTGAACCCTGACCTCTCTGTCGAGATCCACTCGAACTCGATGAACTACTCCCGGATTTCTTAAATTGCTTGCCCTTAGCCTTCAGAAATTCCTTCTTGCCACTACCACTAGATCCAATATCGAAGCGAGGAGGAGGTGGTGGAAACTCAGTGGTAGGCTGTGGCTGTCTCTGCCCCTGAACACTGTAAGAAGCGCCTCGCTGCCTGATCAAGCCAGCCTCTGCTCCCTTAGCTCTGTTCAGTGCCTCTGAAAAAGTATTAGGCCGCCCCGTGTTCACCAAATCTAAACATGTAGAAGAATACAAATCTGTATTCAACATTTAAATCTTGACTCGACTCATTTCTAATCTAGGGATCCCGGTGTGAATAAGACGGTCTGTCACCTACCCAACCACTCAGGGTGACGGTACGTCTTATTCCTAGACTTCGGTCAACTCTGTATCGAGGGTCTACACATAGAGAATATCTACTACTATGCGTCGATACACCGAAAAGTCTAGTTTTGGCCGATCTGCCAATATCTCCTATCTCAGGACTTGAATATAAATCAATAAATAAGACATTACATAATCAAATGTATTAACAATCTAGTATGTGATTTAGGGAAACTCAAGTCAAACCTGACTCGAGTTGTGCAATCCCGAATCAACATTTATTTATACCTTTCGTCGCACAATGTCTGTCGAGATCTTGAAGTCGGAATGTCGAGTCTGACAATAACAACTCTGAAAGGCAATGTAGTAGCCCGAATCCTATTTATTTAAATAAACATGATTAAGTATCTTTAATTAAGTAAATCATGTGTATTTGGCTTTAGATTTCGTGTGAGTAAGCCGAGGTGTAGCCAGGAAGGGAAGGGAAGAGCAGCCCGGGAAGGGAAGATCAGCCCGGGAAGGGAAGAGCAGCCCGGGAAGGGAAGAGCCCGGAAAGGGGAATAGTATTTGGTTGACACGCCTGCCGGGCAGGTGTCAAGTGCATGGTAATTGTTGGACACGTTCATGCATGTAAGGTGAGGTGTCTTTGTGCATGCTGCCTAGCGACAGATGTCCGGATGCATGGGATTTGGTTGACACGTTCATGCATGTAAGGTGAGGTGTCTTTGTGCATGCTGCCTAGCGACAGATGTCCGGATGCATGGGATTTGGTTGACACGTTCATGCAGCTGAGGTCTATAAATAGGCCATGGGATTTCTCATTGTGGAGGGGTACTGTGTTTAAATGCAAGTTTTAGCTCTCTAGAGCAGCCCGGGAAGGGAAGAGCAGCCCGGGAAGGGAAGAGCAGCCCGGGAAGGGAAGAGCAGCCCGGGAAGGAAGAGCAGCCCGGAAGGGAAGCCAGAAGGGCAGAGCAGCCGGGAAGGGAAGATCAGCCCGGAAGGGAAGAGCAGCCCGGGAAGGGAAGAGCAGCCAGAAAGGGAAGATCAGCCCAGGAAGGGAAGAGCAACCCGGGAAGGACAGAGCAGCCCGGACAGAGCAGCCGGGCATAGCCGACGGTCCGAGAAGGGCAGTCAGGGAGCTCAGTATCGTCAGGGCAGACGACGGACTAGACCCGATTGATAGGATTTCCTGTGGACTAGGATTGCTTTACTAGAGGTACGAAAGTACTATCCGAGATATCCTGGTCGAGTATACATTCTTATATGTGTTGCATGATTATTTGCTGTATTGATATATGTCATATGATGCATGCTATTATGTCACGTTTTATGCTGCATGCTTGCATTTCATGTTGAGCCGTATCTCTTTCGAGATAGCCTTTATTGTTGAGCTGTATCTCTTTCGAGATAAGCTATATCTTGTGGGGCCGCTCAGCCCTGTCTTGTGGACGCATGGACACCGAGAGTACACAGTGGCCGACGGGTCCGGAGGGCTTCGGTGATCCGGGACATTTTAGGTCCACGTCTGATCTTGTAGTGGATGCAGTGACCCAGAGGAGTACCGCGCGGCACTATCCACTTGGCGCCTCTAGACTGAGCATATTGAGATCTTTTGTGACTCCTGTTTTTGACTACCCTGGTATCATATCATAGCATGTGCATTTCATATAGGCTTGTATACTCATGCTTTTGTACTGGGCGTTCTTATCGCTCACGTCCTCGGTTTTGTTTATCTTGGACACCCCATTCCCACGGGGCAGGCCTCAGGTTGGATGGCTCAGGAGGAGGATGAGGAGGACGTTGAGTAGCCGATTGAGTTAGTTCTTCAGTACTGTTTTGTTTCGATATGGTTGTACCGCATATTTTCATTTTAGTTCGAGTTGTTCTGGATTTCGATTGGGTTGTATAACTATCGTTTGTTGGCCTTTTCCGCAATTATCTCTGTTTGTTATTAATTAAGTTAATTGCATGCTTAATTCTTGATTAGTAGGTGATTCTGGAACGGGTCACTACATTTATGGTATCAGAGCATGCTTATGATTTTGGGATATAGATTCAGTTTTGGGATTTTCGTTGACCATTTTACCATTTTCCCCATTCTATCTTGTAGCGATGGCTGACCACCTTGGTGATGAGAGTAGTCAGGGGAGTGTAGGTCGTTGGGGTGACCAGGACGATCGTAGGCGTCATCGTGAACATCGTCATCGTCGTGATGGGCCTAGGCGTTTTGAGATGCACCGTTTCATTCAGATGGGGCCTAAGCCTTTAGTCGGTGGTGAGACTCCCGATGTTGCTGAGGATTGGTTAGAGCGCATGGAGAGTTGTTTCCGTGCATTCCAATGCACCGAAGAGCAGCAGATGGAGACCCTTGGTTTTCTTCTCGAGGGCCGTGCGCGCAAGTGGTGGCGATCGACTTCTGCGCCGATAGTCCAGGCTCAGGGTAGGGTGACTTGGGCCGATTTCCGTGCAGCTTTCATGCAGCTATATTTTCCTCCAGCTCTTCGCCAGGCAAAGACGATTGAACTTCTGAATCTTAAGCAGGGTAGTATGTCTGTTGATGCATATCAGCAGAAGTTCTTCGAGTTGTTACCCTTTGCTCCTCATATTAGTGGCAGTTCTGAGGCCAAGTATGACCATTTCCTTCAAGGTCTTAACCAGGAGATCTTTGATCGAGTCACTGTCTGCGATAATCCTACTTCTTATGATGGGTTAGTGAACCGGTGTCGCCAGGCAGAGATCAGTCTCCAGCGTGGTAGGTCTATCCTTTCTTCTAGACCTCCGAATACTTTGAGCCCTCGATCTCAGTCTTTCAAGAAGTCAGGTTCTTCTTCTTCTGGATCTGGATCTCGGTCTAGCGGTGTTTTTCGCTTTGGTAAGAAGAAGGTTTCTTGTGTGCATTGTGGAAAGAACCATCCATCGGAGCAGTGCCGATCAGCCGCGGGAGCTTGTTTTCAGTGCGGAGAGATGGGTCATCTTAAAAAGAATTGTCCTCAGTTGCGAGGTGGAGCAGGATCTGGTTCCGGATCTCAGACGACTGTTCAGCAAAGGATGCAGGGTCAGGCAATGGGTAGTTCAAACCTTCGACCTCGTGCCCAAGGTCAGGTATTTGCGCTGAACCAGGATCAGGCTGCAGATGAGACAGGGAGAGTCATAGCAGGTACTTTTTGTTTATGTCGTATTCCTGCTTTTGTTCTTATTGATACCGGAGCATCACATTCATTCATTTCTGCACGATTTGTTAAGCGTCATAAGTTACCGTATGTTTCTCTAGACGTCATTCTTTCCGTTTTTACTCCGATGGGTCATTCGGTGTTAGCAAAACGTCTAGTGATGGGTTGTCCTTTAGATTTTGAGGGCAACGAGTTGACTGCGAATCTTATGATCCTAGAGATGGAAGATTTTGATTGTATTCTGGGTATAGATCTGTTGACTACCTACCGAGCTACTGTGGATTGTTACCAGAAGCTTATTCAGTTCCGTACGACTGAGAGCTCTAGTTGGTTTTTCTATGGTGAGGGAGCGCGACCTCCGATGCCAGTGGTATCTGCTCTGAAAGCCTGTCGTGCTTTAGAGTCGGGTGGGGAAGGCTACCTCATCTATGCGATTGATTCATCCACAAGTAGTGTTAATACAGATGATATTCCAGTGGTTTGTGAGTTTCTTGATGTTTTCCCAAATGAGATTCCTGGTTTTCCTCCGATTAGAGATGTGGAATTTGGCATCGAATTAATGCCAGGGACTACACCGATTTCTCGTGCCCCCTATCGTCTAGCTCCGTCAGAGATGAGGGAATTGAAGCAGCAATTGCAGGATCTTCTTAATAAAGGTTATATTCGCCCGAGTGTTTCACCTTGGGGAGCTCCAGTCTTGTTTGTCAAGAAAAAGGATGGATCGATGCGATTGTGTATTGATTATCGCCAGCTGAATCGTGTGACAATCAAAAACAAGTATCCATTACCTCGTATTGATGACTTGTTCGATCAGCTTCAGGGTACCTCTGTTTACTCCAAGATTGACTTGCGATCGGGTTATCATCAGATGAGAGTCAGAGATGATGATATTTCCAAGACTGCATTTCGTACTCGATATGGGCATTACGAGTTTCTAGTTATGCCATTCGGATTGACAAATGCGCCAGCGGTGTTCATGGATCTGATGAACCGAGTCTTTCGGGATTGTCTAGATCAGTTTGTTGTGGTTTTCATCGACGATATCTTGATTTATTCTCACAGTGTGGAAGAGCATACCCATCACTTGAGGATTGTGTTGCAGATTCTTCGCGAGAAGCAATTGTATGCTAAGCTGAGTAAGTGCGAGTTCTGGATTAATCGTGTAGTATTCCTTGGTCATGTGATTTCCAAGGAAGGAGTTTCTGTGGATCCTAGTAAGATTGAGGCAGTGCTGAATTGGTCACGTCCGACGTCAGTGGCCGAGATCCGTAGTTTTCTAGGTCTGGCAGGGTATTATCGTCGCTTCATCGTGAATTTCTCTCAGGTAGCTAGACCATTGACGCAACTTACTCGGAAGGATGTTCCATTTGAGTGGTCATCTGAGTGCGAAGATAGTTTCAGAGAGCTTCGTCGACTTCTGACTTCTGCACCTGTTTTGGCGTTACCGTCAGGATCGGATGGTTTCAGTGTTTACACCGATGCCTCCTTTCAAGGCTTAGGGTGTGTGTTGACGCAGAATGGTCATGTGATCGCTTATGCTTCCAGACAATTAAAATCTCACGAGGAAAAGTATCCTATCCATGATCTAGAGTTGGCAGCTATTGTGTTTGCGCTGAAGATCTGGCGTCATTATTTGTACGGTGTTCAGTTTGAAATCTTTACTGACCATAAGAGTCTTAAGTATCTGTTCACTCAGGCTGAGTTGAACATGAGACAACGTCGTTGGATGGATTTACTAAAGGATTATGACTGTGTGATCAAGTACCATCCAGGTTCTGCGAATCTCACAGCCGATGCTCTTAGTCGCAAGGTGAGAGCCTCTGCACTTCAGACCAATGCTATGTCTAGTGCTGTCCAGGATTGTTGTTCGTTGGGATTTAAATTCAAACATCGGAAAGGTATGGAGAGCATTCGTGTTGCTACCATTTTATCTGAGCCAACGTTGTTCACTCGGATTCGAGATGCCCAGATGTCTGATCTCAAGACTCAGAGATTAGCTCGGTTGGTTGGTGGAGATAGCAATTTCCATTATCAGTCTAATGGTCTTCTGTGTTTGTCTAATCGGGTTGTAGTACCAGAGGATGATACTTTGAGGGAAGAGATCTTGTCTCAGGCTCATCGAAGCAAGTTGAGTGTTCATCCGGGAAGCAACAAGATGTATAAAGATTTGAGGACACGATTTTGGTGGAAAGGGATGAAGCGCAGCATTTATCAGTTTGTCTCCAAGTGTCTAGTTTGTCAGCAGGTTAAGGCAGAGCACCGTCGACCGGGAGGATTATTGTTGAACTTACCTATTCCTGAGTGGAAGTGGGAGCATATCGCGATGGACTTCATTACTCACTTGCCATTGTCTTCGAGGAATAGTGATGCTATTTGGGTAGTGGTGGATCGACTCACCAAGTCTGCTCATTTTCTGCCATATAACCGTGATTTCACTTTCGATCGTATGGCTCGATTGTATATTCAAGAGATTTTACGTTTGCATGGAGTGCCAGTCAGTATTGTTAGTGACAGAGATCCTCGTTTTACCTCACGATTTTGGGGTAGTTTCCAGTCAGCATTGGGTACTTCATTAAGTTTGAGTACGGCTTATCATCCAGAGACCGACGGTCAGTCAGAGAGGACTATCCGTACACTTGAGGATATGTTGCGAGCTTGTGTTATGGATTTCGGACCCGCTTGGCAAGAGCAGTTGCCTTTGATTGAGTTCGCGTACAACAACAGCTATCATCGTAGTATTGGTATGGCACCATTTGAGGCGTTGTATGGACGACGTTGTCGTACTCCATTATTCTGGGACGAAGTTGGGGAACGACATGTTGAGGGACCAGAGTTAGTCCAGCAGGCTATTGATAAAGTTGCAGTAATCAAGAAACGGATTAAGACTGCTCAGGATCGACAGGCTAGTTATGCGAACACCAAGCGTCGACCTCTTCAATTTCAGCCAGGTGAGAAAGTGTTTCTCCGAGTTTCGCCTTTTCGCAGGATTTTGAGATTTGGTCTCAAGGGTAAGCTGTCTCCAAGATTTATTGGTCCATTTGAGATATTGGAAAGCGTGGGAAATTTGGCTTACAGACTTGCATTGCCGCCGTACCTATCAAGTATTCATGATGTGTTCCACGTATCTTTGTTGAGACGATATGTAGCAGATGAGTCTCACATCTTATATCCCTCTGAAGTTCAACTTGATTCGGATTTGTCTTACGTGGAACGACCAGTTCGGATTCTCGATCGCAAAGACAAGGTGTTGCGGAGTAAGATCATTCCTCTTGTCTTAATTCAGTGGCAGCGCAGAGGCACTGAAGAAGCCACTTGGGAATTAGAGAGCCGTATGCGTTCAGAGCATCCAGAGCTCTTTTGAGTTGTACTGTAGTTGTACTATGGATGTATGTGTATTTTTCCGTTGTAAACCAAACCTCGGTTGTATTCAACAGTATTTAAGTTGTTTATCGATGCTGTGATTTCGTTTCGTTCTTCTTCTAGCCTGATTTCGAGGACGAAATCTTTTAAGTGGGGGAGAATGTAGTAGCCCGAATCCTATTTATTTAAATAAACATGATTAAGTATCTTTAATTAAGTAAATCATGTGTATTTTGGCTTTAGAGTTCGTGTGAGTAAGCCGAGGTGTAGCAAGGAAGGGAAGGGAAGAGCAGCCCGGGAAGGGAAGATCAGCCCGGGAAGGGAAGAGCAGCCCAGGAAGGGAAGAGCAGCCCGGGAATAGTATTTGGTTGACACGCCTGCCGGGCAGGTGTCAAGTGCATGGTAACTGTTGGACACGTTCATGCAGGTAAGGTGAGGTGTCTTTGTGCATGCTGCCTAGCGACAGATGTCCGGATGCATGGGATTGGTTGACACGTTCATGCAGGCTGAGGTCTATAAATAGGCCATGGGATTTCTCATTGTGGAGAGGGTACTGTGTATTTAAATGCAAGTTTTAGCTCTCTAGATCAACCCGGGAAGAGAAGAGCAGACAGGAAGGGAAGAGCAGCCCGGGAAGGGAAGATCAGCCCGGGAAGGGAAGATCAGCCCGGGAAGGGAAGAGCAGCCAGAAAGGGAAGATCAGCCCAGGAAGGGAAGAGCAACCCGGGAAGGACAGAGCAGCCCGGACAGAGCAGCCGGGCATAGCCGACGGTCCGAGAAGGGCAGTCAGGGAGCTCAGTATCGTCAGGGCAGACGACGGACTAGACCCGATTGATAGGATTTCCTGTGGACTAGGATTGCTTTACTAGAGGTACGAAAGTACTATCCGAGATATCCTGGTCGAGTATACATTCTTATATGTGTTGCATGATTATTTGCTGTATTGATATATGTCATATGATGCATGCTATTATGTCACGTTTTATGCTGCATGCTGCATTTCATGTTGAGCCGTATCTCTTTCGAGATAGCTTTTATTGTTGAGCTGTATCTCTTTCGAGATAAGCTATATCTTGTGGGGCCGCTCAGCCCTGTCTTGTGGACGCATGGACACCGAGAGTACACAGTGGCCGACGGGTCCGGAGGGCTTCGGTGATCGGGGACATTTTAGGTCCACGTCTGATCTTGTAGTGGATGCAGTGACCCAGAGGAGTACCGCGCGGCACTATCCACTTGGCGCCTCTAGACTGAGCATATTGAGATCTTTTGTGACTCCTGTTTCTTGACTACCCTGGTATCATATCATAGCATGTGCATTTCATATAGGCTTGTATACTCATGCTTTTGTACTGGGCGTTCTTATCGCTCACGTCCTCGGTTTTGTTTATCTTGGACACCCCATTCCCACGGGGCAGGCCTCAGGTTGGATGGCTCAGGAGGAGGATGAGGAGGACGTTGAGTAGCCGATTGAGTTAGTTCTTCAGTACTGTTTTGTTTCGATATGGTTGTACCGCATATTTTCATTTTAGTTCGAGTTGTTCTGGATTTCGATTGGGTTGTATAACTATCGTTTGTTGGCCTTTTCCGCAATTATCTCTGATTGTTATTAATTAAGTTAATTGCATGCTTAATTCTTGATTAGTAGGTGATTCTGGAACGGGTCACTACAGGCAATGTAGACATGCAATATCAATTCTCAATTCAATTCAGCACATATACAATTCAATACTCGGTTTTGATATAATTCGACAGCATAACAGCTTAATCTCGCGATACCGATAACTCAATAATATCATACTCAATCACAAGCAACTCATACTATCATCAAAACATCAACATATATTCTGAAATCTGTAAATATCCTAACTCATATATGCTGGAAATTTCGAACAATAGCATACGGTCTCCAAATTTCGATCCGGTAACGAATATACCATGCTCACGGTATCAATAATACATATTCTAACTCATATCTGAATTCTTCCAACATGAATATCTGAAACATGCTGAAACTGCAAGAAACTTACTTCCTTTTATAGCCAATGATGCATGGATCACAAATCCGGACTCGAAATTAAAATCGGATGGCTAGTTGTTGCATAATCTTTGTTGTTAGCCTAAAATTCTTGAAGGAAACAAAAGGAATTCTCGGTGCTCTCAGCTGCTGGAATGAAGATTGAAGACTCAGCACAAAACATATATATATACCCTGCCATGTGTCAACTTAAAAAAAGAGGTGGATCTCTCGCATGCAGCACCGCGGGTGCGGTAGTTTAGGAGCGCGGGTGCGCTGTGCTCACGACGAGTTCATCCCAAAATGCAGCACCTAGACCGCGGGTGCGGTCCCTACATGACCGCGGGTGCGGTCTCACCACCGCGGGTGCGGTCTTGCTTCGCACAAATCCACTAATTTCCTCTCAATGCACCGCGGGTGCGGTCCTTCCTGTACCGCGGGTGCGGTGTGGCTTCGGCCAAGCTTCACAATTCTGATTTAAATGTCATGCATTCTTACCTTTACAAGTCTAACATCAATGCCAGTTGATAATTCTCGAGCCTTACAATATGATTGCATGTTTCGTTGATTTATACTGGGATTTATTCTCACCGGAGTTATCCGGCTGTTGTCTTGTCTGTATGTGTACATGACAACAGGTGGAACAGGATCAGGGTCCAGAAGATGAGGAGAGATCGTGATAGAG
>NC_133117.1:21168731-21197362 GCF_022965805.1 Primulina eburnea
TTTTAATTTGGTTTTCGCCCATAAAGTTAATCCATAACAAGATCCCTCCCCTTCTTAGTCCTAGGCAACCCAAATAAAGTCCATAGAAATGTCAATCCAAGTTCTTTTAAGAATAGCACGCAAACGTGTTCTCAAAGTTCTTATTTACAAACTTCAGTTTGTCCATCCGTTTGAGGATTGACAAGTAGTAGATTACAACTTTATTGTGCAAAGTTTAGCCCATTAAATAATCCATAAATAGATCCTCTCCCCTTCTTTAGTCCTAGGCAACCCCAAATAAAGTCCATAGAAATGTCAATCCAAGTTCTTTTAAGAATAGCACGCAAACGTGTTCTCAAAGTTCTATTTACAACTTCAGTTTGTCCATCCGTTTGAGGATGACAAGTAGTAGATTACAAACTTTATTGTGCAAAGTTTAGCCCATAAAAGTAATCCATAATAGAATCCCTCCCCTCTTAGTCCTAGGCAACCCCAAAATAAAGTCCATAGAAATGTCAATCCAAGTTCTTTTAAGAATAGCACGCAAAAGTGTTCCCAAAGTTCTATTTACAACTTCAGTTTGTCCATCCGTTTGAGGATGACAAGTAGTAGATTACAACTTTATTGTGCAAAGTTTAGCCCATAAAGTAATCCATAAATAGAATCCCTCCCCTTCTTAGTCCTAGGCAACCCCAAAATAAAGTCCATAGAAATGTCAATCCAAGTTCTTTTAAGAATAGCACGCAAACGTGTTCTCAAAGTTCTATTTACAACTTCAGTTTGTCCATCCGTTTGAGGATGACAAGTAGTAGATTACAACTTTATTGTGCAAAGTTTAGCCCATAAAGTAATCCATAAATAGAATCCCTCCCCTTCTTAGTCCTAGGCAACCCCAAAATAAAGTCCATAGAAATGTCAATCCAAGTTCTTTTAAGAATAGCACGCAAACGTGTTCCTCAAAGTTCTATTTACAACTTCAGTTTGTCCATCCGTTTGAGGATGACAAGTAGTAGATTACAACTTTATTGTGCAAAGTTTAGCCCATAAAGTAATCCATAAATAGAATCCCTCCCCTTCTTAGTCCTAGGCAACCCCAAATAAAGTCCATAGAAATGTCAATCCAAGTTCTTTTAAGAATAGCACGCAAACGTGTTCTCAAAGTTCTATTTACAACTTCAGTTTGTCCATCCGTTTGAGGATGACAAGTAGTAGATTACAACTTTATTGTGCAAAGTTTAGCCCATAAAGTAATCCATAAATAGAATCCCTCCCCTTCTTAGTCCTAGGCAACCCCAAAATAAGTCCATAGAAATGTCAATCCAAGTTCTTTTAAGAATAGCACGCAAACGTGTTCTCCAAAGTTCTATTTACAACTTCAGTTTGTCCATCCGTTTGAGGATGACAAGTAGTAGATTACAACTTTATTGTGCAAAGTTTAGCCCATAAAGTAATCCATAAATAGAATCCCTCCCCTTCTTAGTCCTAGGCAACCCCAAAATAAAGTCCATAGAAATGTCAATCCAAGTTCTTTTAAGAATAGCACGCAAACGTGTTCTCAAAGTTCTATTTACAACTTCAGTTTGTCCATCCGTTTGAGGATGACAAGTAGTAGATTACAACTTTATTGTGCAAAGTTTAGCCCATAAAATAATCCATAAATAGAATCCCTCCCCTTCTTAGTCCTAGGCAACCCCAAAATAAAGTCCATAGAAATGTCAATCCAAGTTCTTTTAAGAATAGCACGCAAAAGTGTTCCCAAAGTTCTATTTACAACTTCAGTTTGTCCATCCGTTTGAGGATGACAAGTAGTAGATTACAACTTTATTGTGCAAAGTTTAGCCCATAAAGTAATCCATAAATAGAATCCCTCCCCTTCTTAGTCCTAGGCAACCCCAAAATAAAGTCCATAGAAATGTCAATCCAAGTTCTTTTAAGAATAGCACGCAAAAGTGTTCTCCAAAGTTCTATTTACAACTTCAGTTTGTCCATCCGTTTGAGGATGACAAGTAGTAGATTACAACTTTATTGTGCAAAGTTTAGCCCATAAAGTAATCCATAAATAGAATCCCTCCCCTTCTTAGTCCTAAGGCAACCCCAAAATAAAGTCCATAGAAATGTCAATCCAAGTTCTTTTAAGAATAGCACGCAAACGTGTTCTCAAAGTTCTATTTACAACTTCAGTTTGTCCATCCGTTTGAGGATGACAAGTAGTAGATTACAACTTTATTGTGCAAAGTTTAGCCCATAAAGTAATCCATAAATAGAATCCCTCCCCTTCTTAGTCCTAGGCAACCCCAAAATAAAGTCCATAGAAATGTCAATCCAAGTTCTTTTAAGAATAGCACGCAAACGTGTTCTCAAAGTTCTATTTACAACTTCAGTTTGTCCATCCGTTTGAGGATGACAAGTAGTAGATTACAACTTATATTGTGCAAAGTTTAGCCCATAAAGTAATCCATAAATAGAATCCCTCCCCTTCTTAGTCCTAGGCAACCCCAAAATAAAGTCCATAGAAATGTCAATCCAAGTTCTTTTAAGAATAGCACGCAAAAGTGTTCCCAAAGTTCTATTTACAACTTCAGTTTGTCCATCCGTTTGAGGATGACAAGTAGTAGATTACAACTTTATTGTGCAAAGTTTAGCCCATAAAGTAATCCATAAATAGAATCCCTCCCCTTCTTAGTCCTAGGCAACCCCAAAATAAAGTCCATAGAAATGTCAATCCAAGTTCTTTTAAGAATAGCACGCAAACAGTGTTCTCAAAGTTCTATTTACAACTTCAGTTTGTCCATCCGTTTGAGGATGACAAGTAGTAGATTACAACTTTATTGTGCAAAGTTTAGCCCATAAAGTAATCCATAAATAGAATCCCTCCCCTTCTTAGTCCTAGGCAACCCCAAAATAAGTCCATAGAAATGTCAATCCAAGTTCTTTTAAGAATAGCACGCAAACGTGTTCTCAAAGTTCTATTTACAACTTCAGTTTGTCCATCCGTTTGAGGATGACAAGTAGTAGATTACAACTTTATTGTGCAAAGTTTAGCCCATAAAGTAATCCATAAATAGAATCCCTCCCCTTCTTAGTCCTAGGCAACCCCAAAATAAAGTCCATAGAAATGTCAATCCAAGTTCTTTTAAGAATAGCACGCAAACGTGTTCTCAAAGTTCTATTTACAACTTCAGTTTGTCCATCCGTTTGAGGATGACAAGTAGTAGATTACAACTTTATTGTGCAAAGTTTAGCCCATAAAATAATCCATAAATAGAATCCCTCCCCTTCTTAGTCCTAGGCAACCCCAAAATAAAGTCCATAGAAATGTCAATCCAAGTTCTTTTAAGAATAGCACGCAAAAGTGTTCCCAAAGTTCTATTTACAACTTCAGTTTGTCCATCCGTTTGAGGATGACAAGTAGTAGATTACAACTTTATTGTGCAAAGTTTAGCCCATAAAGTAATCCATAAATAGAATCCCTCCCCTTCTTAGTCCTAGGCAACCCCAAAATAAGTCCATAGAAATGTCAATCCAAGTTCTTTTAAGAATAGCACGCAAACGTGTTCTCAAAGTTCTATTTACAACTTCAGGTTTGTCCATCCGTTTGAGGATGACAAGTAGTAGATTACAACTTTATTGTGCAAAGTTTAGCCCATAAAGTAATCCATAAATAGAATCCCTCCCCTTCTTAGTCCTACGCAACCCCAAAATAAAGTCCATAGAAATGTCAATCCAAGTTCTTTTAAGAATAGCACGCAAACGTGTTCTCAAAGTTCTATTTACAACTTCAGTTTGTCCATCCGTTTGAGGATGACAAGTAGTAGATTACAACTTTATTGTGCAAAGTTTAGCCCATAAAGTAATCCATAAATAGAATCCCTCCCCTTCTTAGTCCTAGGCAACCCCAAAATAAGTCCATAGAAATGTCAATCCAAGTTCTTTTAAGAATAGCACGCAAACGTGTTCTCAAAGTTCTATTTACAACTTCAGTTTGTCCATCCGTTTGAGGATGACAAGTAGTAGATTACAACTTTATTGTGCAAAGTTTAGCCCATAAAGTAATCCATAAATAGAATCCCTCCCCTTCTTAGTCCTAGGCAACCCCAAAATAAAGTCCATAGAAATGTCAATCCAAGTTCTTTTAAGAATAGCACGCAAACGTGTTCTCAAAGTTCTATTTACAACTTCAGTTTGTCCATCCGTTTGAGGATGACAAGTAGTAGATTACAACTTTATTGTGCAAAGTTTAGCCCATAAAGTAATCCATAAATAGAATCCCTCCCCTTCTTAGTCCTAGGCAACCCCAAAATAAAGTCCATAGAAATGTCAATCCAAGTTCTTTTAAGAATAGCACGCAAACGTGTTCTCAAAGATCTATTTACAACTTCAGTTTGTCCATACGTTTGAGGATGACAAGTAGTAGATTACAACTTTATTGTGCAAAGTTTAGCCCATAAAGTAATCCATAAATAGAAACCCTCCCCTTCTTAGTCCTAGGCAACCCCAAAGTAATTCCATAGAAATGTCAATCCAAGTTCTTTTAAGAATAGCACGCAAACGTGTTTCCAAAGTTCTATTTACAACTTCAGTTTGTCCATCCGTTTGAGGATGACAAGTAGTAGATTACAACTTTATTGTGCAAAGTTTAGCCCATAAAGTAATCCATAAATAGAATCCCTCCCCTTCTGAGTCCTAGGCAACCCCAAAATAAAGTCCATAGAAATGTCAATCCAAGTTCTTTTAAGAATAGCACGCAAACGTGTTCTCAAAGTTCTATTTACAACTTCAGTTTGTCCATCCGTTTGAGGATGACAAGTAGTAGATTACAACTTTATTGTGCAAAGTTTAGCCCATAAAAAAATCCATAAATCGAATCCCTCCCCTTCTTAGTCCTAGGCAACCCCAAAATAAAGTCCATAGAAATGTCAATCCAAGTTCTTTTAAGAATAGCACGCAAAAGTGTTCCCAAAGTTCTATTTACAACTTCAGTTTATCCATCCGTTTGAGGATGACAAGTAGTAGATTACAACTTTATTGTGCAAAGTTTAGCCCATAAAGTAATCCATAAATAGAATCCCTCCCCTTCTTAGTCCTAGGCAACCCCAAAATAAGTCCATAGAAATGTCAATCCAAGTTCTTTTAAGAATAGCACGCAAACGTGTTCTCAAAGTTCTATTTACAAATTCGGTTTGTCCATCCGTTTGAGGATGACAAGTAGTAGATTACAACTTTATTGTGCAAAGTTTAGCCCATAAAGTAATCCATAAATAGAATCCCTCCCCTTCTTAGTCCTACGCAACCCCAAAATAAAGTCCATAGAAATGTCAATCCAAGTTCTTTTAAGAATAGCACGCAAACGTGTTCTCAAAGTTCTATTTACAACTTCAGTTTGTCCATCCGTTTGAGGATGACAAGTAGTAGATTACAACTTTATTGTGCAAAGTTTAGCCCATAAAGTAATCCATAAATAGAATCCCTCCCCTTCTGAGTCCTAGGCAACCCCAAAATAAAGTCCATAGAAATGTCAATCCAAGTTCTTTTAAGAATAGCACGCAAACGTGTTCTCAAAGTTCTATTTACAACTTCAGTTTGTCCATCCGTTTGAGGATGACAAGTAGTAGATTACAACTTTATTGTGCAAAGTTTAGCCCATAAAGTAATCCATAAATAGAAACCCTCCCCTTCTTAGTCCTAGGCAACCCCAAAATAATTCCATAGAAATGTCAATCCAAGTTCTTTTAAGAATAGCACGCAAACGTGTTTCCAAAGTTCTATTTACAACTTCAGTTTGTCCATCCGTTTGAGGATGACAAGTAGTAGATTAAAACTTTATTGTGCAAAGTTTAGCCCATAAAGTAATCCATAAATAGAATCCCTCCCCTTCTTAGTCCTAGGCAACCCCAAAATAAAGTCCATAGAAATGTCAATCCAAGTTCTTTTAAGAATAGCACGCAAACGTGTTCTCAAAGATCTATTTACAACTTCAGTTTTTCCATACGTTTGAGGATGACAAGTAGTAGATTACAACTTTATTGTGCAAAGTTTAGCCCATAAAAAAATCCATAAATAGAATCCCTCCCCTTCTTAGTCCTAGGCAACCCCAAAAAAAAGTCCATAGAAATGTCAATCCAAGTTCTTTTAAGAATAGCACGCAAAAGTGTTCCCAAAGTTCTATTTACAACTTCAGTTTGTCGATCCGTTTGAGGATGACAAGTAGTAGATTACAACTTTATTGTGCAAAGTTTAGCCTATAAAGTAATTCATAAATAGAATCCCTCCCCTTCTTAGTCCTAGGCAACCCCAAAATAAAGTCCATAGAAATGTCAATCCAAGTTCTTTTAAGAATATCACGCAAAAGTGTTCCCAAAGTTCTATTTACAACTTCAGTTTGTCCATCCGTTTGAGGATGACAAGTAGTAGATTACAACTTTATTGTGCAAAGTTTAGCCCATAAAATAATCCATAAATAGAATCCCTCCCCTTCTTAGTCCAAGGAAACCCAAAAATAAAGTCCATAGAAATGTCATTCCAAGTTCTTTTAAGAATAGCACGCAAACGTGTTCTCAAAGTTCTATTTACAACTTCAGTTTGTCCATCCGTTTGAGGATGAAAAGTAGTAGATTACAACTTTATTGTGCAAAGTATAGCCCATAAAGTAATCCATAAATAAAATCCCTCCCCTTCTTAGTCCTAGGCAACCCCAAAATAAAGTCCATAGAAATGTCATTCCAAGTTCTTTTAAGAATAGCACGCAAAAGTGTTCCCAAAGTTCTATTGACAACTTCAGTTTGTCCATCCGTTTGAGGATGACAATTATTAGATTACAACAATATTGAGCAAAGTTTAGCCCATAAAGTAATCCAAAAATAGAATCCCTCCCCTTCTTAGTCCTAGGCAACCCCAAAATAAAGTCCATAGAAATGTCAATCAAAGTTCTTTTTAAGAATACTACGCAAAAGTGTTCCCAAAGTTCTATTTACAACTTCAGTTTGTCCATCCGTTTGAGGATGACAAGTAGTAGATTACAACTTTATTGTGCAAAGTTTAGCCCATAAAGTAATCCATAAATAGAATCCCTCCCCTTCTGAGTCCTAGGCAACCCCAAAATAAAGTCCATAGAAATGTTAATCCAAGTTCTTTTAAGAATAGCACGCAAACATGTTCTCAAAGTTCTATTTACAACTTCAGTTTGTCCATCCGTTTGAGGATGACAAGTAGTAGATTACAACTTTATTGTGCAAAGTTTAGCCCATAAAGTAATCCATAAATAGAAACCCTCCCCTTCTTAGTCCTAGGCAACCCCAAAATAATTCCATAGAAATGTCAATCCAAGTTCTTTTAAGAATAGCACGCAAACGTGTTCTCAAAGTTATATTTACAACTTCAGTTTGTCCATCCGTTTGAGGATGACAAGTAGTAGATTACAACTTTATTGTGCAAAGTTTAGCCCATAAAATAATCCATAAATAGAATCTCTCCCCTTCTTTGTCCTAGGCAACCCCAAAATAAAGTCCATAGAAATGTCAATCCAAGTTCTTTTAAGAATAGCACGCAAACGTGTTCTCAAAGTTCTATTTACAACTTCAGTTTGTCCATCCGTTTGAGGATGACAAGTAGTAGATTACAACTTTATTGTGCAAAGTTTAGCCCATAAAAAAATCCATAAATCGAATCCCTCCCCTTCTTAGTCCTAGGCAACCCCAAAATAAAGTCCATAGAAATGTCAATCCAAGTTCTTTTAAGAATAGCACGCAAAAGTGTTCCCAAAGTTCTATTTACAACTTCAGTTTGTCCATCCGTTTGAGGATGACAAGTAGTAGATTACAACTTTATTGTGCAAAGTTTAGCCCATAAAGTAATCCATAAATAGAATCCCTCCCCTTCTTAGTCCTAGGCAACCCCAAAATAAGTCCATAGAAATGTCAATCCAAGTTCTTTTAAGAATAGCACGCAAACGTGTTCTCAAAGTTCTATTTACAAATTCGGTTTGTCCATCCGTTTGAGGATGACAAGTAGTAGATTACAACTTTATTGTGCAAAGTTTAGCCCATAAAGTAATCCATAAATAGAATCCCTCCCCTTCTTAGTCCTACGCAACCCCAAAATAAAGTCCATAGAAATGTCAATCCAAGTTCTTTTAAGAATAGCACGCAAACGTGTTCTCAAAGTTCTATTTACAACTTCAGTTTGTCCATCCGTTTGAGGATGACAAGTAGTAGATTACAACTTTATTGTGCAAAGTTTAGCCCATAAAGTAATCCATAAATAGAAACCCTCCCCTTCTTAGTCCTAGGCAACCCCAAAATAAGTCCATAGAAATGTCAATCCAAGTTCTTTTAAGAATAGCACGCAAACGTGTTCTCAAAGTTATATTTACAACTTCAGTTTGTACATCCGTTTGAGGATGACAAGTAGTAGATTACAACTTTATTGTGCAAAGTTTAGCCCATAAAATAATCCATAAATAGAATCCCTCCCCTTCTTTGTCCTAGGCAACCCCAAAATAAAGTCCATAGAAATGTCAATCCAAGTTCTTTTAAGAATAGCACGCAAACGTGTTCTCAAAGTTCTATTTACAGCTTCAGTTTGTCCATCCGTTTGAGGATGACAAGTAGTAGATTACTACTTTATTGTGCAAAGTTTAGCCCATAAAATAATCCATAAATAGAATCCCTCCCCTTCTTAGTCCTAGGCAACCCCAAAATAAAGTCCATAGAAATGTCAATCCAAGTTCTTTTAAGAATAGCACGCAAACGTGTTCTCAAAGATCTATTTACAACTTCAGTTTTTCCATACGTTTGAGGATGACAAGTAGTAGATTACAACTTTATTGTGCAAAGTTTAGCCCATAAAGTAATCCATAAATAGAAACCCTCCCCTTCTTAGTCCTAGGCAACCCCAAAGTAATTCCATAGAAATGTCAATCCAAGTTCTTTTAAGAATAGCACGCAAACGTGTTTCCAAAGTTCTATTTACAACTTCAGTTTGTCCATCCGTTTGAGGATGACAAGTAGTAGATTACAACTTTATTGTGCAAAGTTTAGCCCATAAAGTAATCCATAAATAGAATCCCTCCCCTTCTGAGTCCTAGGCAACCCCAAAATAAAGTCCATAGAAATTTCAATCCAAGTTCTTTTAAGAATAGCACGCAAACGTGTTCTCAAAGTTCTATTTACAACTTCAGTTTGTCCATCCGTTTGAGGATGACAAGTAGTAGATTACAACTTTATTGTGCAAAGTTTAGCCCATAAAGTAATCCATAAATAGAAACCCTCCCCTTCTTAGTCCTAGGCAACCCCAAAATAATTCCATAGAAATGTCAATCCAAGTTCTTTTAAGAATAGCACGCAAACGTGTTCTCAAAGTTATATTTACAACTTCAGTTTGTCCATCCGTTTGAGGATGACAAGTAGTAGATTACAACTTTATTGTGCAAAGTTTAGCCCATAAAATAATCCATAAATAGAATCTCTCCCCTTCTTTGTCCTAGGCAACCCCAAAATAAAGTCCATAGAAATGTCAATCCAAGTTCTTTTAAGAATAGCACGCAAACGTGTTTTCAAAGTTCTATTTACAACTTCAGTTTGTCCATCCGTTTGAGGATGACAAGTAGTAGATTACAACTTTATTGTGCAAAGTTTAGCCCATAAAAAAATCCATAAATCGAATCCCTCCCCTTCTTAGTCCTAGGCAACCCCAAAATAAAGTCCATAGAAATGTCAATCCAAGTTCTTTTAAGAATAGCACGCAAAAGTGTTCCCAAAGTTCTATTTACAACTTCAGTTTATCCATCCGTTTGAGGATGACAAGTAGTAGATTACAACTTTATTGTGCAAAGTTTAGCCCATAAAGTAATCCATAAATAGAATCCCTCCCCTTCTTAGTCCTAGGCAACCCCAAAATAAGTCCATAGAAATGTCAATCCAAGTTCTTTTAAGAATAGCACGCAAACGTGTTCTCAAAGTTCTATTTACAAATTCGGTTTGTCCATCCGTTTGAGGATGACAAGTAGTAGATTACAACTTTATTGTGCAAAGTTTAGCCCATAAAGTAATCCATAAATAGAATCCCTCCCCTTCTTAGTCCTACGCAACCCCAAAATAAAGTCCATAGAAATGTCAATCCAAGTTCTTTTAAGAATAGCACGCAAACGTGTTCTCAAAGTTCTATTTACAACTTCAGTTTGTCCATCCGTTTGAGGATGACAAGTAGTAGATTACAACTTTATTGTGCAAAGTTTAGCCCATAAAGTAATCCATAAATAGAATCCCTCCCCTTCTGAGTCCTAGGCAACCCCAAAATAAAGTCCATAGAAATGTCAATCCAAGTTCTTTTAAGAATAGCACGCAAACGTGTTCTCAAAGTTCTATTTACAACTTCAGTTTGTCCATCCGTTTGAGGATGACAAGTAGTAGATTACAACTTTATTGTGCAAAGTTTAGCCCATAAAGTAATCCATAAATAGAAACCCTCCCCTTCTTAGTCCTAGGCAACCCCAAAATAATTCCATAGAAATGTCAATCCAAGTTCTTTTAAGAATAGCACGCAAACGTGTTTCCAAAGTTCTATTTACAACTTCAGTTTGTCCATCCGTTTGAGGATGACAAGTAGTAGATTAAAACTTTATTGTGCAAAGTTTAGCCCATAAAGTAATCCATAAATAGAATCCCTCCCCTTCTTAGTCCTAGGCAACCCCAAAATAAAGTCCATAGAAATGTCAATCCAAGTTCTTTTAAGAATAGCATGCAAACGTGTTCTCAAAGATCTATTTACAACTTCAGTTTTTCCATACGTTTGAGGATGACAAGTAGTAGATTACAACTTTATTGTGCAAAGTTTAGCCCATAAAAAAATCCATAAATAGAATCCCTCCCCTTCTTAGTCCTAGGCAACCCCAAAAAAAAGTCCATAGAAATGTCAATCCAAGTTCTTTTAAGAATAGCACGCAAAAGTGTTCCCAAAGTTCTATTTAAAACTTCAGTTTGTCGATCCGTTTGAGGATGACAAGTAGTAGATTACAACTTTATTGTGCAAAGTTTAGCCTATAAAGTAATTCATAAATAGAATCCCTCCCCTTCTTAGTCCTAGGCAACCCCAAAATAAAGTCCATAGAAATGTCAATCCAAGTTCTTTTAAGAATATCACGCAAAAGTGTTCCCAAAGTTCTATTTACAACTTCAGTTTGTCCATCCGTTTGAGGATGACAAGTAGTAGATTACAACTTTATTGTGCAAAGTTTAGCCCATAAAATAATCCATAAATAGAATCCCTCCCCTTCTTAGTCCAAGGAAACCCAAAAATAAAGTCCATAGAAATGTCATTCCAAGTTCTTTTAAGAATAGCACGCAAACGTGTTCTCAAAGTTCTATTTACAACTTCAGTTTGTCCATCCGTTTGAGGATGAAAAGTAGTAGATTACAACTTTATTGTGCAAAGTATAGCCCATAAAGTAATCCATAAATAAAATCCCTCCCCTTCTTAGTCCTAGGCAACCCCAAAATAAAGTCCATAGAAATGTCATTCCAAGTTCTTTTAAGAATAGCACGCAAAAGTGTTCCCAAAGTTCTATTGACAACTTCAGTTTGTCCATCCGTTTGAGGATGACAATTATTAGATTACAACAATATTGAGCAAAGTTTAGCCCATAAAGTAATCCAAAAATAGAATCCCTCCCCTTCTTAGTCCTAGGCAACCCCAAAATAAAGTCCATAGAAATGTCAATCAAAGTTCTTTTTAAGAATACTACGCAAAAGTGTTCCCAAAGTTCTATTTACAACTTCAGTTTGTCCATCCGTTTGAGGATGACAAGTAGTAGATTACAACTTTATTGTGCAAAGTTTAGCCCATAAAGTAATCCATAAATAGAATCCCTCCCCTTCTGAGTCCTAGGCAACCCCAAAATAAAGTCCATAGAAATGTCAATCCAAGTTCTTTTAAGAATAGCACGCAAACATGTTCTCAAAGTTCTATTTACAACTTCAGTTTGTCCATCCGTTTGAGGATGACAAGTAGTAGATTACAACTTTATTGTGCAAAGTTTAGCCCATAAAGTAATCCATAAATAGAAACCCTCCCCTTCTTAGTCCTAGGCAACCCCAAAATAATTCCATAGAAATGTCAATCCAAGTTCTTTTAAGAATAGCACGCAAACGTGTTCTCAAAGTTATATTTACAACTTCAGTTTGTCCATCCGTTTGAGGATGACAAGTAGTAGATTACAACTTTATTGTGCAAAGTTTAGCCCATAAAATAATCCATAAATAGAATCTCTCCCCTTCTTTGTCCTAGGCAACCCCAAAATAAAGTCCATAGAAATGTCAATCCAAGTTCTTTTAAGAATAGCACGCAAACGTGTTCTCAAAGTTCTATTTACAACTTCAGTTTGTCCATCCGTTTGAGGATGACAAGTAGTAGATTACAACTTTATTGTGCAAAGTTTAGCCCATAAAAAAATCCATAAATCGAATCCCTCCCTTTCTTAGTCCTAGGCAACCCCAAAATAAAGTCCATAGAAATGTCAATCCAAGTTCTTTTAAGAATAGCACGCAAAAGTGTTCCCAAAGTTCTATTTACAACTTCAGTTTGTCCATCCGTTTGAGGATGACAAGTAGTAGATTACAACTTTATTGTGCAAAGTTTAGCCCATAAAGTAATCCATAAATAGAATCCCTCCCCTTCTTAGTCCTAGGCAACCCCAAAATAAGTCCATAGAAATGTCAATCCAAGTTCTTTTAAGAATAGCACGCAAACGTGTTCTCAAAGTTCTATTTACAAATTCGGTTTGTCCATCCGTTTGAGGATGACAAGTAGTAGATTACAACTTTATTGTGCAAAGTTTAGCCCATAAAGTAATCCATAAATAGAATCCCTCCCCTTCTTAGTCCTACGCAACCCCAAAATAAAGTCCATAGAAATGTCAATCCAAGTTCTTTTAAGAATAGCACGCAAACGTGTTCTCAAAGTTCTATTTACAACTTCAGTTTGTCCATCCGTTTGAGGATGACAAGTAGTAGATTACAACTTTATTGTGCAAAGTTTAGCCCATAAAGTAATCCATAAATAGAAACCCTCCCCTTCTTAGTCCTAGGCAACCCCAAAATAAGTCCATAGAAATGTCAATCCAAGTTCTTTTAAGAATAGCACGCAAACGTGTTCTCAAAGTTATATTTACAACTTCAGTTTGTACATCCGTTTGAGGATGACAAGTAGTAGATTACAACTTTATTGTGCAAAGTTTAGCCCATAAAATAATCCATAAATAGAATCCCTCCCCTTCTTTGTCCTAGGCAACCCCAAAATAAAGTCCATAGAAATGTCAATCCAAGTTCTTTTAAGAATAGCACGCAAACGTGTTCTCAAAGTTCTATTTACAACTTCAGTTTGTCCATCCGTTTGAGGATGACAAGTAGTAGATTACTACTTTATTGTGCAAAGTTTAGCCCATAAAAAAATCCATAAATCGAATCCCTCCCCTTCTTAGTCCTAGGCAACCCCAAAATAAAGTCCATAGAAATGTCAATCCAAGTTCTTTTAAGAATAGCACGCAAAAGTGTTCCCAAAGTTCTATTTACAACTTCAGTTTGTCCATCCGTTTGAGGATGACAAGTAGTAGATTACAACTTTATTGTGCAAAGTTTAGCCCATAAAGTAATCCATAAATAGAATCCCTCCCCTTCTTAGTCCTAGGCAACCCCAAAATAAGTCCATAGAAATGTCAATCCAAGTTCTTTTAAGAATAGCACGCAAACGTGATCTCAAAGTTCTATTTACAACTTCGGTTTGTCCATCCGTTTGAGGATGACAAGTAGTAGATTACAACTTTATTGTGCAAAGTTTAGCCCATAAAGTAATCCATAAATAGAATCCCTCCCCTTCTTAGTCCTAGGCAACCCCAAAATAAAGTCCATAGAAATGTTAATCCAAGTTCTTTTAAGAATAGCACGCAAAAGTGTTCCCAAAGTTCTATTTACAACTTCAGTTTGTCCATCCGTTTGAGGATGACAAGCAGTAGATTACAACTTTATTGTGCAAAGTTTAGCCCATAAAGTAATCCATAAATAGAATCTGTAATGCCCGAGAATTTAATTACCGTAATCTGGAATGATTTGGATATGATTACTGTAATCAAAGATTAATTTGAAATGATTTATAGAATTAATCGAGATGATTATAGACGGAACGGATCGGACCGGGAGAGGCGCGAAAAGAATTAAAAGTATGTGTGCAAGAAAGATCCCGCGCACATGCGCAGCATGTATTGGCGCACATGCGCGGAGATGGCAGAAGCAGCAGCGCATATGCGCGAAGAAGATGGCGCACATGCGCGGAGCTGGCCGAGGAGTTGGCGCACATGCGCGAAGCGAGCACGCGCACCTGCGCGTATGGTCCAGTAGGTTGGGCGCATATGCGCGGAGGTGTGTCGCGCATATGCGCTAGCCAGCGAGTGCCGAGCAGAAAGTCTCGCGCACATGCGCGATGGGGGTGCGCGCACATGCGCGAGGCGGGGCGCACATGCGCGATGTGATAACGCGCATATGCGCGCGAGGACGAGTAGCGATTGTGTCGAGGCCGAGATTCTCGCGCATATGCGCGAGAATGAGCGCGCATATGCGCGAGTGGTTTGTGGCGAATTTCGGAGTTGACACGTACGATTTTCATGCAATATATATATATATATATATATATATATATACACACATGCAAATCTCGAATTCAGAAGAAAAGAAAGAGAGGAAATCGGTTTGGGGGAAAAGCTTTGTTCTTGATTTTAGAAATTGATTTTCAAGCAAACCGTCTATCCAAATTGAAATCCGACTTCGGTATTGTGTTCCTATCAACGCAGGCTACGCAAGGACGTAAGTTTTATTACGTTTAGACAAGATTTGAATTTATGATGTTGTTAGAATTGAATATGATTCAGATATGGTGTTTCTACTACCGTAGATGTGGGGACCCGGGCTCTAATTCTTTTTCTTGGGATTAAATGGATCAATAATATAAAAGTGGGTCAAATTTTCGCTTTTTAACATTCAATCAAATGTTACTAACTAGGCATAAAACATGTCTCTATTTTATTACATTAGCATAATATACAAATATAAAATACAAGTCTTGTTCTTACAACTAGTGTCCAGTACCATCTATAAACAACGGTAGTATAAGTCTAGCCAAAAGAACCACTAGTCCTCTGCTGCGCCCGAGATCACCACGCTATGTCCATCGCTCATCTCTGTCGTGACCCAGATCCTGCCCCACCTGTTGTTATGCACACATACAGACATAACAACAGCCGGAAAACCGGTGAGAACAAATCCCAGTATAAACATGTAACATGCATATAAACAATCTAAACATGAAACATGCTAATATGAATGTCATTCATATAAAATCATGCAATGTGAATCTAATCATGTCTAGATGCGACTCGACTACAACTCTAGGGATCCCGTTGTGAATAAGACGTCACTGGCTGTCACCTACCCTACCAATCGAGGTGATGTACGTCTTATTCCTAGACTTCGGCCTGATCTGTATCCACGTCTACAAAGGGGCGGTGATCTTCCCCTAAGCTGAGATATCGCCGAACATCTAGTAGTCTGCCTGATCTCCAGACTGCCCTATCTTAATGCATGAATACAAAATCTGTAAACAAGCATAATGCAATGCTACATGATCTGTAAACAAAGCATAGCACGATCTGCATACAAGTTCTATAACAATCATAATCATATCAAGGTATAAACAATGAAACAAGTATGTGATTTTGGTTGGGAAACTCAAATGTGATCTCATTTGAGTCGTGATTCCCCAAACAAAACATGTACTATACCTTTCGTCGTAGAATCGCTGTCACGATCGCCAATACGAATCTGAAATGGAAATGTTGATATAAACTCTATCAATTCCTAATCTAATCAACACATATCCAAGTCACTACGTGATCTCAAAACAATCTGACGGCATAACGATGTAATTCCCGATACCGGTCAATCAAATTCTCAACAGATATCAACACTATCTTATTCTCAATCATAATCCAATACAATATTCATCCCAAAACATGTCATAGTACCCAAAATCTGCATATTTAGTTCTAAACATGCTATAAAAACCGTAACAATTGTATATGACATCCGATAATTGATCCGTTTACGGTTCTACAATATCTACCATCTCAAGAACATAATATAGAGTTCAATTCTTCATTTTTCCAACACATAATTATCAAAACATGCTGGAATTGAATGAAACTTACATTACTTTGTAGCTAACAATGACAGGAGTTCAAAACCGAAATCGGATTAAAGTTTGGATGACTAAATCTTGTTGAACCACAATTTAAACGGATAAAGAAAAGTTGAAGCCTTCCTCTGAATCCTCCAATTTTTGCTGCAAAATGAAAAGGAAATCGTGCAATGTGTATATATATATCTTGCATGCCTACACACACATGGCAAATCCTATGAAGTACACGTCTCGCGCATATGCGCGGCATTACTCGCGCATGTGCGCGAGACCTACTGTCTCGGCAGATTTAACACTCGCGCATATGCGCCACTAAACTCGCGCATATGCGCCAATGGTTCTGGACGCTCCGCGCATATGCGCCACTACTCTCGCGCATATGCGCCAAGGCTGCTGTAGGTATCGCGCATATGCGCCACTCTTTCCGCGCATATGCGCCACTGCTACTGTAAATGTCGCGCATATGCGCCACTCTTTCCGCGCATATGCGCCAATGCTACTGGAATTCTCATGCATATGCGCGCATTCCTTCGCGCATATGCGCCATAGCTTCGGCCTTACTTATTCTTTTGACTATCTTTCACATCTTTATTATACATTCCCCTTTCTTTTCTAGTCCAATGAAATACATCTACAATCATCTTAATTATCAACGAATCCACCTGATTATGATAACTAAATCTTCGAGCCTTACATTTCTCCCCCTCTAAGAAATGATTCGTCCTCGAAATTGTAGATGATCAATTAAAGCATCAAAAGTAATATTATCAAAGTTAGATCAATACTTACATTATTGAAATAATTCGGGGTGTTTCTGTCGCATGTTGGCTTCTGTCTCCCACGTCGCTTCCTCGATGCCATGACGACTCCATTGGACTTTCACAAGTGGGATAATCTTCGTTCTGAGCTTCTTTTCTTTTCGATCAAGAATCTGTATCGGTTGTTCCACATAGCTCAAAGTCTGATCAAGTTCAGCTTCGTCAGGTTGAATGACATGAGAAGCATCTGGCATATACTTACGCAACATCGATACATGAAAGACATCATGTATCCCAGATAGAGAAGGAGGAAGTGCAAGTCGATAAGCTCGATCGCCAATCTTCTCAAGAATCTCGTAAGGACCAATGTATCGAGGAGATAGTTTCCCGCGTTTGCCAAATCGAACAACGCCTCTGAATGGAGAGATCTTTAAGAATACTCTATCTCCCGCCTCAAATACTAACGGTCTACGTCTGATATTGGCATACTTTGCTTGTCGATCTTGTGTTGTCTTCATCCTCTTCTGTATGAGTTTCACCTTCTCTGTCATGTCACGAATCATATCTGGCCCAAGTTCTGGTACTTCTGAAACGTCATCCCAGTATAGCGGAGATCTGCACTTCTTGCCATACAAAGCTTCAAACGGTGCCATCTCAATGCTCGTCTGATAGCTATTATTGTAAGAGAATTCGCAAAGAGGTAGAGAATCTTGCCAACCAATGCCAAAATCTAGCACGACGGCTCTCAACATATCCTCTAATGTCTGGATAGTCCGCTCTGACTGTCCGTCTGTCTGAGGATGGTAAGCAGTACTCAGGTGTAATGTCGTACCTAAGGCCTGCTGTAGACTGTGCCAGAAGTGTGAAGTGAATCGTGGATCACGATCTGATACGATAGACTTCGGCACTCCATGCAATCTGACTACCTCACGAATATAAATCTCCGCCATCTGATCTTGTCTATACGTCATTCTGTACGGAATGAAACAAGCAGATTTGGTCAATCTGTCAATAATGACCCAAATCGCGTCACAGCCTTTCGATGATCGAGGTAACTTCGTCACAAAATCCATGGAAATGTGGTCCCATTTCCATTCTGGAATAAATAAACTCTGAAGTAATCCACCAGGCTTCTTCCTCTCGGCTTTCACCTATTGGCAGTTCAAACACTTAGACACAAATTCGGCTATGTCTGACTTCATTTGCTTCCACCAGAACTGGGTCTTCAAGTCATTGTACATCTTCCTGCCACCCAGATGAATGCTGAACCGACTACAATGTGCCTCTGTCAGAATCTGCTGTCTCAAATCTGCAACATCTGGCACAACTAGACGGTTATTCACGTACAACACATGATCTCGTACCTGATATTCTGATACATGCCCTGATCTGACCATTTGGATTGTTTTCTGCACATTCTGATCGGTTCTTTGTGCTTCCTTGATCCTCATAATCAAATTGGGCTCAACTTGAATCGTAAAAAGTCGTAGTGGCTTACTATCTGTATCAAATTCTAATCCAGATGTACAGCAATTTTCAACTAATTTGTTAACACCTATCGTCGATAAGGACAAAGAACATACCTTACGACTCAAGGCATCTGCTGCTGCATTTGACTTCCCTGGATAATACTTGATTTCACAGTCAAAGTCTTTCAAAAGATCAAGCCATCTACGCTGCCTCATGTTCAGTTCTAATTGAGAGAATAGGTACTTTAGGCTCTTGTGATCGGAAAATATCTCAAATTTTTCGCCGTAGAGATAATGACGCCAAATCTTTAATGCAAATACGATAGCCGCCAATTCCAGATCATGAAAGGGGTATCGAACTTCATGTGGCTTCAATTGTCTCGAGGCGTATGCGATCACATGGCCTCGCTGCATAAGAACACATCCCAAACCTCTATGCGAAGCATCACAATATACAACGAAATTACCCGTACCTGAAGGTATCGTCAGTACTGGAGCACTGGTCAGCCTTTTCTTCAATTCAACAAAGCTAGCCTCACACTCCTCTGACCAAACAAATGGTGCATTCTTTTGCGTCAATTGAGTTATTGGCTTTGCAATACTGGAGAAATCTTTGATAAATCTTCTGTAGTATCCGGCTAAGCCCATGAAACTGCGTATTTCTGGCACAGAAGTCGGTCTCGACCAACTGATCACAGCTTCCACTTTACTTGGATCAACAGAAATACCATCTCCAGAAATGATATGCCCCAAGAATACAATTCGGTTCAGCCAAAACTCACACTTTGACAATTTAGCATACAGTCGCTCATTTCTCAACGTCTGCAAAACAATTCTGAGATGCTCTGCATGCTCATTTCTGTTCTTTGAATACACCAAAATATCATCTATGAAAACGATCACAAAATCATCTAAATACCTCTGAAACACTTGGTTCATCAAGCCCATAAATACCGCAGGAGCATTGGTTAACCCGAAAGGCATGACAATAAATTCGTAATGTCCATACCTGGTTCTAAATGCTGTCTTCGGTATATCTACATCTCGAACTCGGAGCTGATGATATCCGGATCGCAAATCAATCTTCGAGTACACGGAGGATCCCTGCAACTGATCAAATAGGTCATCGATCCTAGGCAAAGGATATTTATTCTTGATCGTTGCCTTGTTCAGCTGCCGATAGTCTATACACAATCGCATCGAACCATCTTTCTTCCGCACAAACAGCACTGGAGCGCCCCAAGGAGATACACTAGGTCTGATATATCCCTTGGCTAGAAGATCTTCTAATTGTGCTTTCAATTCTTTTAGTTCGATGGGTGCCATCCTATACGGGGTTCTCGAAATAGGGACGGTTCCTTGTGTAAGATCAATACTGAAATCTACCTCACGAACCGGAGGTAATCCTGGGATCTCATCTGGAAAAATATCTGGAAATTCCCGCACTACTGGTATATCTGCCAACGCCGGGCTCGACTTCTGCATATCTACAGCATAAACAAAGAAACCATCCGCTCCTTTCTGTAACAGTCTGTTCATAGTAAGAGCCGAAATCAAGGGAATCCGAGATCTGGAACCCTTCCCGTAGAATTTCCACTCGTCTGTCATCTCGGGTCTGAATCTGACAATCTTATGGAAACAATCCACGGTAGCTCTATACTTCGTTAGCATGTCAATACCGACTATACAATCAAAATCAGCTAGACCCAACACTATACAATCTAGGTCAATCTCATGCCCCTCAAACTGTAGAATGCAATGTCTAACCGTAGTTACAGATATAAATCCACTTCCCAACGGGGAATTAATAGACACAACATCTAGCAAAGACTCAACAGGCAATGAATGCAATAATGCAAATCGCTCTGAAATGAATGTATGTGATGCACCTGTATCTATCAAGATATAAGCAGGATAACCATAAAGAGAGCAGTTACCTGCTATAACATCATCTGGTGCCTCTTGTGCTTGCTCTTCGGTCAATGCAAACACTTGGGCCTGTTGCCTCGGAGGTTGAGTCACTGTCTGACTACCACGACCTCTGGATGGAGTCGATGCTGGTGGAGGCTGAAAGGAGTGAACCGATGATGCCTGCCGCTCAAACTGAGGTACTGGCCCGGATGCTCTTCCACTCTGGCCTTGCTGTACACTCCTCTGGGGACAGACTTTGGCAAAATGCCCCGGTTGCCTACAAATGTTACATCGGCCTGTAACTCCTTGGCACTGTTCAGTTGCATGTCTACCTCCACAAGAATTACAGTAGACGCCTGAAGTCCTTGAACTTTGATCAAAACTAGTCTGTCTTGATCCGCTGGAGCTGGACGAACTGCTCCCAGGTCGCTTAAACTGTTTCCCCTTCGCCTTCAGCTGTTCTTTGCGTCCACTACTACTACCACCGCTTTCGAATCGAGGAGGAGGAACTTGGGATGGATGTAGTGGCGGTCTCGGACTCGGTGCAACATACGGAGCACTCCGTTGCCTAAGCAATCCTGCTTCAGCTCCTTTGGCTTGATTCAATGCATCCGAGAAATTATCGGGTCTCCCAGTATTGACCAACGTAAAGATATCTGGATTCAGGCCATTTATAAACTGATCTGCCATGGCCTCATCATTTCCTGAAACATGAGGTGCAAAACGAAGCAAAGAAGAGAATTTGGCAACGTACTCCTCAATGTTCAATTGCCCTTGCCTCAGGTTGGCAAATTCAGCGCCTTTATCCTTGCGATAAGAGATGGGAAAGAAACGCTGATAGAATTCCGTCTTGAATACCTTCCACGTAATCTCGGTACCCCGCTGCTCTAAAGCTCTCCTAATGTTCAACCACCAATTCTTGGCTATATCTTGCAATTGATGGCCAATGAGCTTTATTCTCTTCTCGTCACTGTACTCCAAAGAGTCGAATAGCATTTCGATATCCTCAAGCCAGCTTTCGCACTCGATGGCATTCTCGTACCTTTTAAGGTGGGAGGTCGAAAGGATTGGAATCGCTTCAGCAACGTCTCCATAGGGGTCGCCGTAACATCCATAGGATCGCCGGATGTACTCCCCTGTTCTGGCGCTGCTGGTCGTAGAGGTACTGCTGCTCTTCTAGGAGGCATATCTAATAATCCAAAGGATTAGTATACAATATATATACAACTGTCTCAGCCATCCTCTAGTCAGTTACCTCTGATCTAGAATCAGTTCTGATTCAGTTTATCACATGCTGAAAGAAATCAAACACAAACAACATGTAATAGGAAAGCAATAATCATGCTAGCACATCATAAGCAAGGAAGAAGACTCGATCTACCCCGCTCATTCTATCCTATCTCAGTCTAAAGGAACTCTCTGCTCTGATACCACCTGTTGTGGGGACCCGGGCTCTAATTCTTTTTCTTGGGATTAAATGGATCAATAATATAAAAGTGGGTCAAATTTTCGCTTTTTAACATTCAATCAAATGTTACTAACTAGGCATAAAACATGTCTCTATTTTATTACATTAGCATAATATACAAATATAAAATACAAGTCTTGTTCTTACAACTAGTGTCCAGTACCATCTATAAACAACGGTAGTATAAGTCTAGCCAAAAGAACCACTAGTCCTCTGCTGCGCCCGAGATCACCACGCTATGTCCATCGCTCATCTCTGTCGTGACCCAGATCCTGCCCCACCTGTTGTTATGCACACATACAGACATAACAACAGCCGGAAAACCGGTGAGAACAAATCCCAGTATAAACATGTAACATGCATATAAACAATCTAAACATGAAACATGCTAATATGAATGTCATTCATATAAAATCATGCAATGTGAATCTAATCATGTCTAGATGCGACTCGACTACAACTCTAGGGATCCCGTTGTGAATAAGACGTCACTGGCTGTCACCTACCCTACCAATCGAGGTGCTGTACGTCTTATTCCTAGACTTCAGCCTGATCTGTATCCACGTCTACAAAGGGGCGCTGATCTTCCCCTAAGCTGAGATATCGCCGAACATCTAGTAGTCTGCCTGATCTCCAGACTGCCCTATCTTAATGCATGAATACAAAATCTGTAAACAAGCATAATGCAATGCTACATGATCTGTAAACAAAGCATAGCACGATCTGCATACAAGTTCTATAACAATCATAATCATATCAAGGTATAAACAATGACAAGTATGTGATTTTGGTTGGGAAACTCAAATGTGATCTCATTTGAGTCGTGATTCCCCAAACAAAACATGTACTATACCTTTCGTCGTAGAATCGCTGTCACGATCGCCAATACGAATCTGAAATGGAAATGTTGATATAAACTCTATCAATTCCTAATCTAATCAACACATATCCAAGTCAATACGTGATCTCAAAACAATCTGACGGCATAACGATGTAATTCCCGATACCGGTCAATCAAATTCTCAACAGATATCAACACTATCTTATTCTCAATCATAATCCAATACAATATTCATCCCAAAACATGTCATAGTACCCAAAATCTGCATATTTAGTTCTAAACATGCTATAAAAACCGTAACAATTGTATATGACATCCGATAATTGATCCGTTTACGGTTCTACAATATCTACCATCTCAAGAACATAATATAGAGTTCAATTCTTCATTTTTCCAACACATAATTATCAAAACATGCTGGAATTGAATGAAACTTACATTACTTTGTAGCTAACAATGACAGGAGTTCAAAACCGAAATCGGATTAAAGTTTGGATGACTAAATCTTGTTGAACCACAATTTAAACGGATAAAGAAAAGTTGAAGCCTTCCTCTGAATCCTCCAATTTTTGCTGCAAAATGAAAAGGAAATCGTGCAATGTGTATATATATATCTTGCATGCCTACACACACATGGCAAATCCTATGAAGTACACGTCTCGCGCATATGCGCGGCATTACTCGCGCATGTGCGCGAGACCTACTGTCTCGGCAGATTTAACACTCGCGCATATGCGCCACTAAACTCGCGCATATGCGCCAATGGTTCTGGACGCTCCGCGCATATGCGCCACTACTCTCGCGCATATGCGCCAAGGCTGCTGTAGGTATCGCGCATATGCGCCACTCTTTCCGCGCATATGCGCCACTGCTACTGTAAATGTCGCGCATATGCGCCACTCTTTCCGCGCATATGCGCCAATGCTACTGGAATTCTCATGCATATGCGCGCATTCCTTCGCGCATATGCGCCATAGCTTCGGCCTTACTTATTCTTTTGACTATCTTTCACATCTTTATTATACATTCCCCTTTCTTTTCTAGTCCAATGAAATACATCTACAATCATCTTAATTATCAACGAATCCACCTGATTATGATAACTAAATCTTCGAGCCTTACAGTAGATATTGTAGAATCGAAGTCAGATTTAGAAACAGATTGTTTATGGAATTGTTATGAATTTTAGAGTTGATTTGATTGAGATTACTATCAGAATTATGCTGTTATTCATCTTAAAGTGTACAGATACTGAAGTTATAGATTGTACTGAGATTTATTAGGAATTTTGGTAGTGTAATTGTGATGTTAAGACTGGCGGAGTTACTAAACTGTAGTGTTATGCCGTCTAAACATCAGTGGGTACAGATTGATCAGATTCAGTATCGGTTTCTGTTATCTCGTGATATTGTTGATGTGATCAGATTTTGTACTGAATTGGGTATTGATCAGAACAGATTGTGTTTGAGCTACACATTGATACAATGTATTTATTCTTGTCATTTCAGATTGAAAATGGACAGACTGGACTTCGAGACTTCTTCTTCCTCAGACGGGGAAGATAAAGGTATAATTCATGTGATATATGGGAAGTTACAACTCAAATCAGATTAATTTGAGTTTCCCAACAAAATCACATACTAGACTGTTGTCTATATTATGCTTTGATTATAGAATAGTATTCATATGTGTGAGATTATTGTCATATTCAGCTATGAATATGATTATGCTTTGTTTACAGATTGTTATTCATTGCATCTAAGATAGGAGAGTCTTTGACAGGCATTGTCAAATAGCTAGACGTTTCGGTGTATCTCAGCATAGGAGTAGGTATTACTCTTATTGCCGCTGTTGATACAGCTCAGACCGAAGTCTAGGAATGAGACGTACATTACCCCGATTGGAGGGTAGGTAGTGACGTCTTATTCACCACGGGATCCCTAGAGTTATAGATCGAGTCAAGTCTAGACATAATTTGATTAGAACTGCATGCTTATATGGATGTGGCTCCTAGATCTTAGGACCCATCATTATTGCTTCCAGTCGTGCTAGCATGTTTTTATGATTTAGATTGGTTATATGCATGTTTAGCTGATTTGAAGTGCATGCTTGTTGTGATTAGATTTCATAGCTTATGAAATCTAATGTTTTGATTTTATTCGTGATCGCATGTTTCATGAATTATTTTATGTATATACATGTTTACCATGTTTTATACTGGGATTTATTTCTCACCGGAGTTATCCGGCTGTTGTCTTGTTTTGTATGTGTGCATGACAACAGGTGGGGCTGGATCAGGGTCGAGATGACGATGAGAGAAGACGAGTTAGCGTGGTGATTCCGGACTTACAGTAGACTTGATTTTATTACTTGAATTTAGTAGTTGAACCTTAGACTAGATTATTGTATTTTAATACTGAAATGTATTTTATACAGATATGTATACTATTAGATGCCAGTACCTTCCGCGTTTATATTTTAAAAAGAAAAAAAAAATTTTTAGACCCTGTTTATCAGAACAGATAAATAAATCCCAAAGACGATTAAGGAAATGATTAGCGTCCGGGTCCTCACAACAGGTGGTATCAGAGCTGATAGTTCCTTTAGGGATAGATCTTTTAGATTGACTTAGATTAAGATAGAAGAGAATGAGCGGGATAGAGGAATTTTCTTTCCTTGCATGTCTGTGCTAGCATGAGATTGATTTTCATGTTGATTGACATTGTGATGCTAGCATGAGGCTATATGTTACTGCTTTAAGATACATGTTTACCTGATTATATGATTTGAGTTGGTATTATGTTAAAACGTTCACACGTTTTGGGTTTTGTCCAAATCATTGTGGAAGATGAGCCAAAATTGCCCCGAAGTGTGTCGTTTATCCGTCATTCCTTCACTGGACACATGTTAGGAGAATATGCATAACTATTACTCGACCTCCAAATGATCTGAATTTGGGGAGATGCAAGAAAACCCATAGGGCTACATCTTTGTAGTTTACCATTTTTTCAGATTATGAACGAAAGCGTTTCTAGAGCGATCGTGAAGTCCAGTGCGCAGAAGCAAATAGGTGGCGCCCGAGCGGTAAGATTTTACCGCCCAGCGCCGGTACTTTACAAGCTCACCAATTTTACAGAACATATGGCGTCTGAGCGGTAGAATATGACCGCCCGAGCGCCGGTGCCCCAAAATTTTACGTTTTGGACAGAACATTCCGCGCTCGAGCGGTAGAAACTACCGCCCGAGCGCCGCCTTTCATACAAGAAGATAAGTTTCGATTTTCTGAGCCATTGTATCTGTTCTTTCCCCTTTCTTCACAGCAAGGCACGAAAGAAAAACTTAGAATCTTCCTCCAAAGCTTTCTTTCTTCATTTCCTTCATGTTTTGAAGTGAGAAACTTAGTTCTCCATTACAAGAGCATCATATAGGTGTAAGTTTCTTCTCTTTTAGTTGTTCTACATGTAGAGGAGTGATTTTCACCTAGTATACATAGTGAAAGGGGACCGGTTACGGTGACCGAAAGCGCAACGGAAGTTAAAAAAATCAAAATTTTTCATCAAAATTTCGGCCACCATAAGTTTTGTGCAACAAATACAAAAACACAACTATGTCATACATAGGGTGTAAGAAAATCGTTACCTATCAACCTCTTGAGGTTGATGATGGCACCAACCAAGTTGTAAACAACTTGGCTCTTGAATGGAAGATAAATCTACAAGCTCTCCTCCATTTTTCTTGAATCTTTCCTTCAAATTAGGCCCACCACCAACTAGGTAGATCCCCTCATATTTTGCACTAGAAAAATATGAGGATTTTTCAAAGAGAAGTGTAAGATTTCCTCAACAAATTGAAGAACAAGAATGAGAGAAAAATTGGGAGAGAAAAGGGTTCAAAGTTTCGGCCATACGGAGTGTGGGAGGAGGGAAGGGAGACTTGTCTTGGTAGTGGAAAAAGTTGTCCCAAAAAGTTGCATGCCATGCCTTGAAAACTCAAAAAGTAGTCTCCCAACCTTTCACCTCCCATGCATGCATATTATAAGGTTTTTATCAAAATAAAAACCATGGACTAAATTTAATTATCTCAAACATATTTGAGACTAATTAAACATTACTTGAATTTACCCAAGTCCCACTAGTTAAATAATTAATTTAAATTGAGCTCTACAAGACTCAATATAATTTAATTAATTCAACACTTGAATTAATTTAATTATTTTGGACTCTACTAGGTCCACTAGTGTTTAATTAATTCAACACTTGAATTAATTTAATTTAGTCCATAATAATGTTTATGAAAATCACAATTTTCAAATACATTATTCACTTGGCCAAATTTTAATTTAGGAACACTTCCATAAATTAAAATTTACATTTCTCTCATAGAAGTCATACTTCTATTTTTCTTTACACTTATAACTCATTTATAAGTCGTTCAACACATTGAACTATTTTCTCCTTTATAGAAGTCATACTTCTAATTTTCCTTACGCTTATAAACTCCTTTATAAGCCGTTCAACACATTGAACTATTTTTACTTCTCAACGGGATCTAGAAAGCTAGTACTTGTGTGGCCCTCAATGGTTCATTGATACAACTAGCCGTGGGTTCACATCTCCATGTGATTCGGACTAAACATGTCCTTATTGAGCATACCCCAATTGCTCCATTCTTATTTATCAACACCTTGATAATAAGAACGTCAGAACTCAAGTCTGATAGTACCCAACCAATCATGTTAAACGCCTAGCAGCATCGCTTACATGATTCCCTAGGTATCAAATGATAGTGCCTGCAAGAACCATTCAATTATGGTTAGCGTACAGTACGGTCCCTTCAACTCATATATCCCGATCGATTCGACAACCATTGGTTTATCGAGAGTTGTCAATAAATCGATACTAAGTGTCATGTCGTAGTTGCATCGATGGTGTAATCTATGAAACCCCTTTCATATTTACAACCATACTCTGGCCAGAGATTTCAACCTACACACATGATAACACATAGGATATCCATACCCGAAGGTAACGTGAATCCCCGACTACAATGCATCGACTCCTATATGTTTCGACATCACACCCACTTGCCACCTGATGACCCATAGAGTCGGTAAACAAGTCAAAGTGAAACGCTAGCACATAGAGTCTCAATGTTGTCCCGGGTCATAAGGACTAATGTGTACAACCATAAACCAGGACTTTTCCACTCGATAAGTGAGAACCACTTGAAGTCCTTTTATGGAGGGTTGTTTAGTGCACTCTACAAGGAGCACCTATCTGCATGTTCGGACATCACAATGTCCCCTACCAATGAAACATGGTACTCACATGCAGATACTATTCTCTAACTCGAGCGCGCTATATCCTTCTTAGTGGCGGCTGATTCGACTAGGAACCGTTTAGAATATACAGTATTACAAATATGAGTTTTCATGATACTCATCATATGAGCATCTCATATTCTTTCTACTATTTGTATATTCAAGGGCTTTATCTATGCAGCTAGCATGGGTATACAGATAAAGATTTGCCAAAATAATAATTTCAAATATTATTAAAATAAGACTGCTTATACATAGAGTTTCATTGTGAACACTCGGCCAACACTTGGCTCGACGGGCACCTACTCTAACAATCTCCCACTTGCACTAGAGCCAACTACCCATATGCATAAACCCTTGATTCGCGATGTTTGTCGAATAATGGTCCAGGTAAAGGCTTACTAGTGGATTAACAACATAACTGCGGAGCCGACTTTGTCAATAGACACTACTCTTCATTCCACAATCTCTCCGAGGATGTGGTACTTTCTCAATACTCGTTTGGATTTCTGATGAGACCTTGGCTCCTTTGCTTGAGCTAAAGCTCCCGTGTTGTCACACAACACCGGGATAGGAGCAACTCCATTAGGAATGACGTCTAACTCTTAGACGAAATCCTTATCCAAACAGCCTCCCTTGCTGCACGATG